>NC_066623.1:11961407-12261407 GCF_025201925.1 Gopherus flavomarginatus
ATACATGGCTATACATAGTAGCCAATCTTTATAATCAGTTATTCTGAGTACCTACAGAAATGCAATATCTTATCATCATAATACTTGGCACTTTTATACCACCTTCCATCTTATGTTTTGAAACACTCTACCGACAGTAAAGAATTCTGCCTACCACCACCATGTTCTGGCAAATGTTGTCTCCATTACACAGGTGGGGAACTGGGAGACTGCAAAGTTATGTAACTTGACCAAGAACACATATTGCATCAGTGGCAAAGTGGACAATTGAACACAGAATTCCTGACTCCTGCTTCCCATCTTTAACCAGAAGACCATATTCCCTCTCTTAATTTCCCAAGATATGCACTAACACACGCCTATATGTCTGAAAGCTACATTGGTCCCTCACTCGATGTTTGAGAATAATTCAAACAACAATAAAAATGCAACAAATTTCCAAAAATGTAAAAGCAGCAGGCTAAACAAAGAACAAATCTATATAGCATTATTCTGTATATCATCATATCATTTAAGGGACAATCCTACATTGATGGACCAATGAACAGTGGAGCCTCCATCTCAATTCCCATGCGATGTTAAATTACAACTCAGATGCATTTGAAGACTTAATTTCAAAGTCTACCTCATTGTACTTATAGATTAAAAATGACCTTCCACATGCTATTGCAATTCCAGTTGCTACATTAATTTTATTTCTTTGTTCCATATGTTCCAAGCAGCAGATTAAATTTCCTTTTGTCTATTAATCCTCTTGATTCCACAAGAACTTAGGGCCGGATTCAATAAAAATTCCTTCTACTTTCACCCCAAGTCTACCAAATCACTTTTTCCAGGGCTTACCCAGCCCTGCTTTGGCTGCCACTACATAGATCCTGGACAAATTCCTACTTGAATAATTATGCTCTCCCTCACTAACTTTCCTCCTATGATGTTTCAGCTGAATACAGTATTCTTCTTCACTTCCTGTCCTAAACGGCTTTTTAGTGCCACTGTTTAGAGGCAGCTGCATTTCAGCGCTAGGCGAAGGTGAGCAAATCTGGAGTTTTGGTTCAGGTTCATCTCCAGTCTACAGTCTGTATTTTCATTTTGATCATACTCTGGGATCCTCTGTGCTGAAAGACCTGACACAGTAGGACCTTACTCTACTGACTGGAAAACTCACTGTGCATTAGTGGATTTTGCAAAGTGGCATTCCATGGAGCAAAAAGGTAAAATAACGAAGCACAAAATATTTGTTTCAACGATTGTATTTTAATTATATATAATACTACATAACATACTAATAAATACCCTCTAGGAGGGTGTGTTGTAAAAAACAATAAGGACGTCTCAGTTACACAAGATCTGACTATCGTCTTTTCAATCCTTAGTGAAGTGCAGGAAGAGGACCACTAAGTTATGAGCGGATTAAGCATTATGCAGATTAGCCATGTGTCGGCTGTTAGATTCTACTTCCTATACATGAAAGATTATTGGGATTACAGCTTTCCCTGAATGCAGCACGCCCATGAGTTTCTAATAGTGAGACCCTACTTTGTATAACTGGACGATTATCAGCCACATCACTGTAAAATACACACTTTGCTCTTTGCATCTGAGAAAACATAGCAGCACCCATCTATTCAGTGTCATTTTCCAAAATCTGATACAGTCCGGAAAGAAGCATGCCAACAAGGCAAGGTATTATATGCTAAATATGTACTGGCTTCACTTTCCATGGCCCCAGCCCCACCTGACTGAGCGATTGAAAGAGATAGCTTCTTTACTTTGTATACAGATGTGTCCAATAAGGAGAATAAGTTCCCTTGGTGGGAACTTTCTTTATCTGTAAGCAGTGGCAGCATTAACTCTTATTCTCTGTTTCTAGGATGGGAATGCTGTTGCTATTGCCACATAAATCAAACCATGCTGAGAGTTCAGAAGCTTTAGCAGAACCAGATGGTTGCATATGGGGCAGATCATGCAAGTGTTAACTATACATGCAGTTGTTCTGCATTGCTTCCAGTAACTGAAGGCTTCTCAGGGCAGACTACCCTGGCTTACATTGTTTGTAACACCATGAAGCAGTCTGCAATAAACAAGTTGCACCAGATGTGGAAGTATTCAGCACAAAAGTGCCATGTACAACCCCTTCTCAATCAAGTGCCAAGCTCAAGTCATGGATTTTTAAATTCCGTTGCAGACTGGATGCAGATTCCATAGCATATTTCTGCTGGGGGACTGGTAGCCACTAGAGCTGAGCAAGCAATATGAAACAAATGATGTAGCCAATTAATTTAGCTTCTTTTCCTGCTTGTGGAATATCCCCCAGTGGATCGTGATGATCTCCTTGAACTGATTCACTATTCTGTGAAATTGGTGAATAATTTTCTCCCACTGTACGGAATGATCATGAGCAGCTCACTGTGAGCATTTAATAGTCAAAAATTGAGCTGTGTTGCTCAGTTGTGTGACTGGTTGGACAGGTCATCTACTACTGTTTCTGTTCCCTAGATAAACAGGCAAGTATTTCTGGTACAAATGCACACACATGTAAATTTAAAAGTCAGGGTCTGCGGTAACTTACATATGCAGCTTTGAATTTTGCTTTCCTCTGAGTATTCATACCAATCAAATACGATCACTCAAATGTTCATGGGAAACTAGACACTGCCAATTCCCTTCTTCCACAGTGCCCTCCAGAAAGTTTCTGTTTTTAGGTTACAAGCTATTTAGGGCAGGATCGTGTTCCCCTTGTGCCTAGGACAGAACCAGGACATTGTTGCCCTTAGCAAATGATCAGTAATAACAAAAGGGACATGACCATAGCTGAGGGGAATTTATTTACAAATGCAAGCAAGTATTTGAGTGGATTCTTTAGTAGCCACTGTCCAGTGATGGATTGTGTCTTAAGCTGCTAGCCCAATCTCATAAGGATGCTGACCATCTTTCAGACCACCACTTTCCCCTGTGCAACCATGGTAGATATAATCAGCAAGAGAGAATTTTTCTGCCCTCTGTGTATAATGCACTGGTTGTAACTCCATAACCCACCTCTCCACATCATCCTAATGAGGGTGGAGTAGGTGGTTTCCCTGGGTCATGCACAACATGTCCACTGAAAGAGCATGTTTGAGGACTACAACACCAACCCACAGAGATGCAGACTTGTTCCTTCACTAAAGACTTTTCTGGATATGCCTTCATTTGGCACTCATCCTCAAAAGGGACTCAGTTAGTGCTTGCCACTGATACATAGCTTAAGGTATGATGCAAAGGATGAATGATAACCACTGATTACTTACAGGAAGGGTTTGATTTCAGTGAGCTCAAAAAAAAAGGTCTCAAAGAATTGATTTCCTTTGGCAGCCTTTGTCCGTTTGCTGGGTATCTTCACTTCGTATCAGCATTGGCTCAGATTCCCCCATAGCCACACACATGCTACAGGGAGCTTTCACAGTTATGCTACCACAAAGTGAAGTGTGCAGTATGGATGAGTGTACTGTGGAAGCACACTGCACAGCCTGATCCTGCCACAATTTTGCATGTGTATCATTCCAGGACATCAACGAGACCGCTAGCAAGAGAAAGGACTACTCAGTCGAGTACAGGTTACAGAATCCAGCCCTATAGTGTGCAGGGAATTCACAGCCTAATTTACTGATGTGTGCTAAGCATTGCTAGTAGATGTTAAATAAATGTGCAAAATAATAACAATAATGAAAAAAGACAGGTATGAACAAGAGGCGCAGGAATGGTATTAATTTGCTGAAAGCTGAATTCCCAATTCAAACTGATTTCCATTAAACACGACAAGGGTTTTTTACTGTTTTGTCCTGTAAAACGATATGGTTCTCAAGGGCACTTGAGCAGTGGGAAGCTTGCCACTGAAACCAAGACCAAAGAATAGCTAAGCTTCAAAGTTATTTACTTCAGGTTTCACTGAAGAGCTATTTATCGTGTAATACACAGAAAATTGCTTATAAGATTATTTATTTTTGCCCCTTTTTTTAGGTCGACAATGGAAAATGCTTTTAAAACAATGAATTTCCTGTAACTTTTAAGCTGAAATAATTCAAGATGATATAACAAATTGCCCATGATTCTTTCCTTTCCAGCATGTGACAAAGATGTTATGCCACAGACAACTGCCATAGAGTTTAATTTTGCCGCCATACTCACATTCCAAGTAAAATGTTCTGCAATGATGAGCCCTGCTCAGTCCTTAGACCACAGCACACCAAAAAAGGGTGGGGGGATTTGAAAAGAGAACACTCACTGGGTGGTGAGTTCAATCCTCACAGAGGCCACTTAGGGATTTGGGGCAAAAATCAGTACTTGGTCCTGCTAGTGAAGGCAGGGATCTGGACTTGATGACCTTTTGAGGTCCCTTTCAGTTCTAGAAGATAGGTATATCTCCAATTATTAATAGTGATTTCCCACTCCAAAAATATGCAACCTGAAAAATGGTTAAACTTCCTCTTCCAAACTTCTTTGTCTTGATGAAGCATTCTTGTCAGTAGCTGCCAATCTGATGAATATGAAAACCATGGTTACAGGGGACACACCCTAGTGAGGACAGACACCACAAGTTACACGGGAAAACAGGCAGCCTTTTTACTGAATATTTGCTTGTACAAATATGGAGCTAGTTCTCTTCTGCCAGCTGTGTCATCTGAGCTGAAAGGAGTTGGCAAACCTCCTTCCTGTCCCCATGCCCCAGGATGCAGCTGACCGAGGGCATTGTGGATCAAGGGGTATGTCTGCACTGCAGCTGGGATCATGCATCCCAGTTGGGTAGACAGACACACGCTAGCTCTGCTCAAGCTAGCACCCTAAATATAGTGGTGTAGGTGGCATGGGCTAGCTGCCCAAGTATGGACCCAGGAGTTAGGCTGACTTGAACTCAAATTGCTAGAGCATACCTCTGCCCCAACCATGCTGCAACATCCATACTGCTATTGTTAGTACACTAACTCGAGCAAAGAGAGCTCATGTCTGTCTACCCGGGCTGGGAGGCCTACACAAGTATGGGGCTATTGTGCAGCTCACCCTTCCTGATACTTGTTCTGTGCAGCCCTAACTGATCCATAATGCCTCCTAACCTGGCGCCAGGGTACTAAAGGCCTTACTCCATATGGTGAGGGGATATTTGTTTGTTGTTTTTTGTGGGCAGGTATTGGAAGCCCACTGCTTTTACCACATGCTAACACAAGCTTGGCAACCAGGAAATAGTTCTGGTTTAACAGCATTGGCAAATACTACATTTAAATTTAAAAAAAAATAAGGTTTCTGGAATCGTTTTCAAGTTAAATGAAGATCCTTCTCCAATACTAATCATACCCAGTGTTCCACATCATGTTTGCATTCATGACGAACACATCTCTGCTAGTGGAATGAACATTTTGGTGGCACTATCACTGTTCTGTATTTATAAGGGGGCCATTGCAAAGTCTTAAAACCCAGTGGCTTGCACTCGCTCCTTTTCTTCCCAGTTTCCAAAACTATCTGTTCCTTTACAAATATTGTTCACAATTTTTAAGACACATAGCACATATCACCATCTTTTTTAAACCCCTATAATTAATACATGTCCTTGTTCAATAGCTGCCTGCCATATTCATCTATAGTGTAAGTCTACTGGATTGCACCATGGGTCGGTTTATGACTAGCCTTTACCCTGCCTTTTCTTAATAGCCTTTACCAAGAACATTTCTATGGCTCTTATTCCTTCCCATTTCCTTGCTAGCGTTTGTTACACTCACCTATTGCACCATCTCTTGAGTTAGATGGAAAGCTCTTGGGGGCAGGGTCTGGTCATTATTATGTAGCTGTATGGCACTTAATAGCCACGTCAAAAGAATATAATTAACTTTATTGTAAGATGCCATTACAACATTAACCAAAGATGCAGAGTGTATAACAGAAAAAGAGGAGAAAATGAGTAGAAGAAACCAAGTTGTTTCATTGAAAATGTATTATCTGATTGAAAAAATATGTTTCTGCAATATGTCTATGCACATAAGTAACACTAATGAAAAGAAAGCTCCTAGCATACGCTCCTTTAGGCAACAGCAATAAGGCGGGGTGCGTTTCCTGGGGATTGGTAGCCAGCTGAGAGGAGTTGATATGCTTTGCATCATTAACCCCAGCCAGTCATTTATTGAGTACACAGAGGTCATTATTGCTAATGTCAACCAAGCAAAGAAAACATTTTAAAGTTGCAGGGGGGTTCCCTGGGATTTTCCCTCTTTCTGTGGGATTTTTAACCTTTCTAAGGCAACCTAGATTCCATGGTGACAAACATGTATATGTGGTGGGATGAGGCAACCAACCGGCATTAATTAAACCAAAATTTGCAACAATGGGTACTTAAATAAAAGTCAATGGTTTTCAGCGCATGCTATATTCCCACTGAGGTCAGTGCGAACAGCGTCTCTGAGAATTAAATTACTTTGTCTTAAGTATCTAAATATGGACTTCGGTGTCTAACACCCAGCAGCTTGAAAAGTTAGACCTCAGTGTCCATGAGACTAGGCAGCACATTTCAGGTCTCTTTCCACTCTACATGGCCTGAGGAATATGACATTTCCTGTTGTTGCTCCACATTTGGAAGGCCACATCTCAGTGCATTTCTTTAAGGATGTGATCTGTACTTCAGAGCCAGCTTAAGTACCATGGGATGTAGCAATTGCTAATGTACCTGTGCTTTTTTTGTAAATAGAATACCAGGATTAGAAGGGACCTCAGGAGGTCATCTACTCCAACCTGCTGCTCAAAGCAGGACCAATCCCCAGCCAGATTTTTCCCCCAGATCCCTAAATGGCCCCTACAAGGATTGAACTCATAACCCTGTCTTTAACAGGCCAATCCTCAAACCACTAAGCTATCCCAATACCTGAATAAAGGGATAGAAATGTGCAGCATAAGTAAATGGTCTTTCACCTCTTTTAATAAACTGGTTTGTAAGGGTTGGGTTTTTTTCATATAGATGTGCACGACTATCAAATACTCACCCCAGTCGTTTGGGACTATCCACTGCTTATGCAACAAATTGCAGTCTTCTTACACAAGGGGCAGTAGAGGATTAATGAAGGCAACCCAGTCCTATCCAGGGCCGGCTCCAGGCACCAGCATTCCAAGGAGGTGCTTGGGGCGGCAATCTGCAAGGGGCGGCAGTCTGTGTGGCTTTGCCCCCAAGCAGCGCGCCGAATTGCCACTGCGGACGGCGGGGGCAGTCCATGTGCTGTTAGGGCAGCATGCACGTTTCCACGGCGGTGGCAATTCGGCAGCAGCTTCTGTGTTCAGCTGTCTGCAGCGGCTCAGCTTCTGTCTTCTGGCTGAAGACAGAAGCTGCCGCCGAATTGCCGCCGCAGCAGAAACTCGCATGCTGTTCTAATGGCACACGGACTGCCCCCGCCGTCCGCAGCAGCAATTCAGCATGCTGCTTGGGGCGGCAAAAACAACAGAGCCAGCCCTGATCATATCATAGGAAAGCTGCATGCCTTTGTTCCTCATGCAAATTAAAATGAATTCTTCAGGCCCAGGCCAGCTCCCAGTGAAGTCAGTTAAAAGATTCCCACTGACTTCGGTGGGAGTTGGATCAGAATCACAGTGCCCCGTCCTGGAGTCTTTACTTCATGGGGTTGGGGTTTAGACACTTAATGCAGCATGCAGAGGAAGGACAGGCACCCATACAAAACCCCGCTCCTAAGTGGTACAATGATCCTTGCACTGGCACTCAACACCATGGATGGATTTGGGGTGAGTTAGTGGATACTGACTGACCACTGGCATGTTTTTATAATCCTCCTGACCCATGCCTTGTAACTGGAGCCAGGAAATAAAGATGACCAACACGCCTGTGTGTTTCTCCCTTATTCCAGGTGCAATCTCAGGTAGATCAAAACCAAGCAAATGTTCCCATGTGCCCCTGCAAAGTGCATATTAAATAAGTTTTATACCCAGCGCTGGTTCCTATATCTGGAAAGGGAATTCAATCACTTGATGCACCATAAAGATTTTCTCTTCAACCTTTTACTCTTTTTGTAACGTGGTGTGTGTGGTCTTGCTGGTAGAGCTGTGACATACGTTGAATCTCCAGATAGAATATGTCCTAGCCTAATCTCAGTGTAAAATCTAAACACGAATTCCTTAGGCCATCGTTATACAGCAGTCTTGTCATGCTTCTACCATATGATCTGAAGGAAGTGGAATGAAAAGATTTAGGGTGAGATTTCTAAAGTTCTCAGCACTGGCTTAACTTGCCGCAACTTGAACTAACTTCAATAGAAATAAAATTAGGCCAACACAGCCCTTTTGAAAATCCAATCAAGATCATTGTAAAATGTGTAAAACTATTTTCATCCACTTTAGGCTTATTATATTTATACTGCATCTGTAGTTATTTTAGAAAATAAACTCATGCTTTATAGCCCTTATAATAAATAGCATTTAAACAATATCCCAAAGTACTTTGCAGATTCTACATGGAGGGGTCACTCGCTCATCACTACCATTCCAGTGCAGTCACTGGGATAGAAAGCAGCAGCCATTCTGCAACACCAACATAGTGCTATGGCTTTTTGGGAGAAAAAGTGAGGAATAACTTCTCCAACTGAACACCGTTGGATTATCAGAATGTTATGACCCCAACTGGATTGTTCTGCACCACCTTCCTTACGGGGAGCTCACTGCTCCTCACAAATAATAATGAATTAACCCTCACTACAACTCTGTTAAGCAGGTCACTCTTATTTTCCCCTTTTTACAGTTGAAGAAGTTGAGGCAAAGAGAAGTTAAGTGATTTGATGAAGATCACCCAGGAAGTCTACAGTGGGCTCAGAATTAGAACGCAGGCATTCTAACTCCCAGTCTCTTTACTTATCTTATATCCTTTGTATCATAGGTTTCTAACTTCTTATGTTCTAATACCCAGCTTTCTGTATAGGAAAAATGTGAAATAAAATTAAGGGCTGGGACTTTCAAAGGAGACTAAATAAGGTGCCCAACTCCCAGTGAATTTGGGCTCCTAACTCACTTACAGTATGTCTACACTGCAATTAAAAACCCACAGCTGGCCCATGCCTGCTGATTCAGGCTCACAAGATTCAGGCTAATCATGGGCTGTTTAATTTCAGTGTAGACGTGCAGGCTCGAGATGGAGGCTGGGCTCCAGGACCCTGAGAGATACCAGGGTCCCAGAGCTCAGGCTGCAGCCTGAGACAGAAAGGCTACACTGCAACTAAACAGCCCAGCAGCCTGAGCCCTGCGAGTCCAAGTCAGCTGGCACAGGCCAGCCGTGAGTGTCCAATTGCAGTGCAGACATACTCTTAGCGTCCTCTGAAACTCCCAGCTAATATTATCTGTCATAGAGGAAAACCTACTGCTATATCAGTCAGTGAAATCCATTCTGGTTGCATTCTGGTACAGATTCTTACAATGTCCACAAGCACTGGGTTTTTCACTAGCATCTCAGAGTGAGCCAGATCCTGTGTAAACAGATGTAGGGACCGAGGGTCCTACTGGTTACACATCTGAGGAGGCAACAAAGCATAAATTATTCTTTCCAAAATCAATTTTAAATTATGCTCACTAGCAACCCTACACAGCCACTGTTCTTCATGCATAGCTCCTAGTGACATCAGTGGAAGTTTCACATATGGTTTGAGTGAAATAAGGCCCTCAGCTGCTCCAGAGCCACCTGTTCCAGACTGTGTCATAGGTAGGAACGTGAGCACGTCATGACATTTTTTTTATTATTTTAACCCAAACCGTGTTCGGTCCCTTTATGCTGTTAGATGTTCAGTAGCACAAACACAACAGACATGTGAATCTGGAGACCTGCACCATTTACTGTAGAGCAGAATGTGGAATAAAAATTTAGTACAACACTCAGGCTGAGATTTGGACAAACAGCTCCCATTGAAATGAGATGGGAATTATGCACCCTGCTGCCTCGTGCAGCTTTAAAAATACCACCCTCAATTTACAACACTTAGATACAGAGGCCCACTGACTGCCCTTCAGCAGCATGCACTACACCCAGTCATATTAGTAGGGTGACCAGATGTCCTGATTTTATAGGGCCAGTCCCAATATTTGGGTCTTTGTCTTATATAGGTGCCTATTACCCCTCACTCCCTCTCCCGATTTTTCACACTTGCTATCTGATCACTCTACATATCAGCCACATCTTATCATAAAAATACCTAAAGGAGTATAATACATTTGCCTACCAGTATTTGTCCTGATCGGAGATGGCCCCACTCCCTCTTTCCTTGCACTTGTAAAGAGGTAGGATTCATTTGCGTTATTGTAATTACTTTATGCAAATCAAATACAAATTCTGCAGCCAAAAATCCCAGCCCCTGCCTGTGTTTCACACTGAATAAGCTCCCATTGAGTTATCAGAGCAGCCACTCCCCAAATCCCACTTGGGAGAAGAACAGGTTTGAGCATGTTCTTCATGTCATTCTATCTTCCTTCAGTTGGGAGCTCAACTATCTAACAGATTAAATTATCTACCTGGGTGGCCTACTGAAGCATAGCTGAACGTCATACATGTGGACAGTTGGATTCCACAGCAAAGATCATAGATTTAAGACTTTCACGTTCATAATATTCTACCTACCTTCCCCCCAAAAACAAGTATATTTTTTCCTTTTAAGGTGTTTCCTACCAGTAAATCTCCTGTTGGGAATTCTCGGTCAAGATCATTGTTGATGTAATACAAAGCTTGAAAACCAAGAAATAATGACACAGTGCTGTTTTACAAAGGATGGAAATATAATTATAAAACATTGCTTGGGGGGGGGGGAAGGCAAAATCATCTAAGATGCCATGGAATTCCAGATGCATCAAAAATGCAACAGAGCTAGAAAGATCAAAGAAAAATGTGTAAAGGGGGCAAAATAAAGCAGGGAAGAGTTCCCATTCAGGTGTTCTGGAGTTAAATTTAGGGGCAACATGCAACCTCACTCAAGTCAATGGGGTTGTTTGGTTTGTAAATCAGAGCAGAATTTTTGCTCCTACATATTTTAGAGTAAGACATACAACTGCCTACGTCAGAAATCTGGAGCCAAAGTGCAAACATCATAAATATTTTCCTTCCACAAAACTGTAGAGAAGTGAAAAACTAGCTGAAAAGGAACTTAAACTCTTCTTGACTAAAATGTTGACTTTGCTTTCTTGGACCAGGGCTTTGGGTAACTAGGTTCTCAATAATTTATTAAGGAAGATGTTTCCCCCTGCCCACTTTTTTTTTTTTTGCCAGTACTGTGCAACTTACAGTACCACCTGCTATATTATTTTAGTTGTGTAATCTAATAAACTCAAGTTTATCTTCACACTTAAGTTACAATATTCCATGTCACATTCAAATACGTATCCTATCTTCTTTCCACTGCTTAATCCAATCTATTGCCCCTTTATCTTTTACTCCTGCCTCATCTGTTGAACAAATGTCACTGCCACAGTTACTAGAAATATTTAAACCTGACAGCTGCAAAAGCTCAAAGCTACCTAGACAAGGATAGAACTATAATTAGGTGAAGTATTTAATTTTGTTTTTAAATTGTCAGGGCCCAATACTGGAATATTTACAGACCTGGACAATCAAGACAGACAATGTACTTTAGCAAACGTTACAATCATTTATGTTTCAAATAAATAAGGATGAGTAATAACATACGACCTACAGAGTATTGTGCTAAAAGGGATTTTGCCTGTGTAAAAGTGAAGCCCAGATTGTACTATTTAGCGTTTACACTAAATTGTACCACATACAGTGACTAGTCCTGTTGAAATCAGCGGGGTCATTTGTGGAGTTAAATACTACTTGGTAGAGTAAAGGTCATAATCTGTCCCTCAGTGAGTAGGGACTGTAGATTTAAGCCCAATAAAAATAACGCATGGCAGTTTCACAGAGTTTTCCATCATCAAAGTGCTTCCTAAACATTAACCAGAACTTACAACATTCCTGTGAGATAGGTAAATCTTATTATCCCCATTTTACAAATGGGTACCTGAGACCCAGAGGGCACAGGACTTGCTCAAAGCCGCAGAAACGTCAGGGTCAGAGATGAGCTTAGAACCCTGGGATTCCAGCCTCCCTGTCTTGTGTTACCTTGATTTCCCTTTGTATAGGTGTAAATATAAATGTGAAACTGTAAAAAAGACAATAGCTGGCCCACTTACAATCTAATTTTTTCTGTTCAAGCACAAACTTGTTTCTCTTTTGTTCAGCTTGCAGGTGCTGCCCAGTAATATTATCTTCTGTAGCACAGTATTACCAGGGCCCACCAAACATTCAAAGATCAGGAGTCAGACCCCTAGAAGTTATGCGATCATAAATGTTGAGTTCTTTTAATTTGCCTTCTGCTTTCTGAGCCTTTAGGCTCATGTTTTCAAGCTTTCCTTTGCAACCATGAGTGCTCGATCCTCTTTTTTACAAATTGAAAGATGAGATTCGGATGTAGCCACATGGCTCCTGGAACCTAGACTTTTGAAAAAAAGAAAAAAGCTAGAGTTAGCAACTGTATCTTTGATGCTATGCAGGTGGAAATGCTGTTCCCCAGAACCATCAAATAGTGCTTCGAATTGACAAAGATAAATATAACTAGAGAAAGGAAAGCTTCTCAAGTCAGACATTACACACTAGTCAGACCTATGTCTCTTAATACGTAACTCCAGAATGCCTCCTCTGAAGCCAGGAGATTTACACTGCTGTAACAACGATATGAGAAGAGAATAGGTTGATACGATGATATAATAATGGAATTGGCTACCATGACCAGCTTAAGAAAAATAACTTTGGGATGAGTTCAGCATTTTAGGATTTTGACATGGGACAATTTTCTCTCGTCCTATCCATAATGCAGCTCTTTGAACCAAAGAGCAGACCTCTCATGCCTCGTCTGCTCTCATATCAGATGCAGAACTCTGATGATGCCTGTTCCAAAGCCCAGTGAAGTCAAGGGGAAACTCTCTGACGTCAATGGGCTTTGGGCAAGAACTGTGGAATTCCCACACATGTAATGCACATTGACTAGGCACAGGGGCAGCTCTAGGTATTTTGCCGCCCCAAGCATGGCAGGCAGGCTGCTTTCGGCGGCTTGGCTGCAGGAGGTCCCCGGTCCCGCAGATTTGGCAGCACACCTGCGGGAGGCCCGCCGAAGCCGCAAGACCAGTGGATCCTCCACAGGCATGCCGCCAAAGGCAACCTGCCTGCCACCGTCGCAGTGATCAGCAGAGCGAGCCCCATGGCTTGCCACCACAGGCACGTGCTTGGTGTGCTGCTACCTGGAGCTGCCCCTGACTAGTCACTATACACTAGACACACACACACTGTGCTTCAGAGTTGCAGTGTGGACAAGAATGAAGGATTTGGCTCTTGGTCTTTCCAAGTAGGCATATTTAATAAATATTAGCTCAAGTTTTTTTTCTAATCATTGATATTTTCACCTTTTTATCTTTAATGCTGTAAAGAGCATTACTTTCTGAATCAGGCTCTGATCCAAAGTATATTGGAGATTCTCATTGACTTAAGTCAGGTCCTTGTGGCTAAACCAGGTAATTCCA
This sequence comes from Gopherus flavomarginatus, assembly GCF_025201925.1. Classification (NCBI taxonomy): domain Eukaryota; kingdom Metazoa; phylum Chordata; order Testudines; family Testudinidae; genus Gopherus; species Gopherus flavomarginatus. The sequence continues at coordinate 11,974,971 of NC_066623.1, forward strand.
TTACAGCACAGCTATGAGCAAGGGAAATCCACCAAGAGCCAGTTTTGGGGGGTAAGAAGAGTCAGATCAGAATCTAACCTAAGGACCTTGCCCCTAAAGAGTCCAGAACAAATGTAACACTACAAGAAGTATGTGAAAAAATTGGAAAGAGTCCAGTGGAGGGCAACAAAAAATGATTAGGAGGCTGGAACACATGATTTATGAGGACAGGCTGAAGGAACTGGGATTATTTAGTCTGCAGAAGAGAAGAATGAGGGGGGATTTGATAGCTGCATTCAACTACCTGAAAGGGGGTTCCAAAGAGGATGGAGCTAGACTGTTCTCAGTGGTACCAGATGACAGAACAAGGAGCAATGGTCTCGAGCTGCAGTGGGGGAGGTTTAGGTTGGATATTAGGAAAATCTTTTTCACTAGGAAGGTGAAGAAGTACTGGAATGGGTTACCTAGGGAGGGGGTAGAATCTCCTTCCTTAGAGGTTTTTAAGGTCAGGCTTGACAAAGTCCTAGCTGGGATGATTTAGTTGGGGATTGGACCTGCTTTGAGCAGGGAGTTGGACTAGATGACCTCCCAAGGTCCCTTCCAACCCTGATATTCTATGATTCTATGATTGTAACAACAGTACAGCAATTCTATTAATTTTACCTCTCATTTCAAAACATTCATCTTCTCTTTGATTTTCAAGGCATCATTGCAAAGTAAAGATTATGTTACAAATAAATAGTTGGTCATTTCTATTTTGTATTCAATAGTAATGTAACAACACGTACTGCTCAATGTTACAGTCAATTGCTAATTGTGCAATTAATGATGTAACATATTTGGAGTAATAAAAAAAGAAGAAGCCTATAAAATCACTATACTCTAGTAGCTTTATTGATATGGATTAGGAGAACATTAGCTGGAAGGCAGCAAAAGAATCATATTTAGCTCAAGTAATAAAGTTATACGAGCTGCCATTTCATAACGTTAAACAAGACCTGAGGCAAGATTAACTCAAAAGATTACACAGGTGGATCGTTTTCCTTTGGAGAACATGAAAGATTATTGTAAACATGATTTTTAAAAGCCTGTCTCTTCAAACTCAGTCACAAGAAATTAGCCAAATACACTGATATTAGCATGGTACCCAGCACTCAAGCTGGGTCTTTCTGAGAGGAAGAGTGGTTTTGTGGTTGCCCAAATAGACTCAGATTCAGAAAATCGGGGTTTGGCTCCCACCTCTGTCACAGACATTTTGTGTGCTCTTGGGTAGATCACTTAGTCCCTCTGTGCCTCAGTTTCTCGTCTGTATAATGAGGGTGATGACATTCGCCTACCTCGTAGGAGTGGTGTGAAGAAATCATGGTGGTGTAAAGTCTAAAAATGAAATTAAAAAGTCTCCTAGGAACTCACCCTGGTGGCCAGCCAAAGGTAACACTCCCAAGGGACACCCATGGGTAGATGGGACTGGCTGAGGTGGAGTAGTTGTGGCTCCAGGTACAACCTGGGATTATCAGTCCCTGGTCCAGAAAGGTGGCTGGCTGGGTAAGGCTAGCACACAGCAATTTGCCATGGTTGGCTGATGACCAGATTGATGATTAGGCCATAAAAGGGGATAAGGAGGTGCTATTATTGATAAAGTGCTTAGGTCACTACCAGTCGTGGACAGTCAGACCTAGTGGTCAGAGTGGGAGTCAGGAGTCAGGCCAAATCAGATACCAGAGAGTCAGAGTCCAAAACAGGCCAAAGGGTAAACCAAGAGTCAGGAACCAGGAGGTAGACAGGGTCAGAAGCCAGAGTCTGGGATTTCTCATACACATGGCGTGAAGCAAGACGGCAGCTAGAAGTCTGTATTGTTGCTCAGACTTCCTGTCTTACCTACCAGTGCCAGCCAATCAGTGGGCAGGTCTTGCTGGGCAGTACTTCCTGCTGGGCCCAGCCTCCCAGGGTCCTCCCACGAGAGCTTAGCCTAAGCCTCCTGTGGAGGTGTGGAGCCATCAGTGGCCCAGAACCCGTATGGGCCTGGGTTTTAGCCCTGCAAGGTCTTACACTTGGTGGCAGGAATGAGCAGGACACCAGGGTGGCCCAACCAGGCCTCCTAATCTCAAATCACATCCCCTCTGCTGGTAGCACAGGTGCTGCTACAGTGCTATAACAGCTCTCTACCACCCGAGGACTCCTCTGTGCCAAGCAGCCACAGCACACTGGAGAAGCAAGCACGACTGAACGTCAGGTCAGATATTTTGTTCTTAAATACATGCCTTTGTTCCCTGCTTTGGTCAGTAACAGTGATGACCTTGCTCAAGACAGAGTATCAGTCTGAATTCTGTGGCTTGTGCAGGTTTGTGTCACCATCCTAGTATTATTGAAATGTAACAGAGTTAAATCTGAATTCTCTTTCCACCTGAAACCTTTATGTCGAGAGACCTTCCCATCACAGTACGCTGCTTGTCTTTCTTCTGCTGTGATTCCACTTTCCAGGGCAACTTATGTTTAGAGACCTTAATACATAGTAGATTTTGTACTTATGGTTAATATATTATAATTTCAGTATTGAAATATGTAGAGAAATCCTTGTTCATGTCAATGGATGAAAACCCCCGACCAAGCAAGGAAGTACTTGCAAATGAAGGGAATGAAAATTCAGTATGTTCAGCCTTGTCTACATACCACTTCCATCAGTTTAACTAATGGAGTGTTTTTTCAAAAATTTTAGTCAAACTAGTGCAAACCCCTGTGTAAACGTTTCAATTTAAACCTGGCTTGCTGGTCTACATGAATAATTAGTTTGTGGCAAGCTGGAGTGTGACTCTTCTGTGCACTAGCCTGCCACGAACTCACTGTCCATGCGGACCCTTGTGATGCACATTAACAGTTCATTAGTGTGCTTTGATCTAGTCCTGTTTCAATATTGAACACTCTGAGCTGATTCAGTTAAAACAATGGAACCCTTTCAAACTGATTTAGTTAAATTAGTGTGTATGTAGACAAGGCCTAAGTTGATTCCTTACCAAAATAGTTGAAGTTGTTAAGGAATCAAATGTTGTGTATTGACAAGGCCTCAAACTAAATTTATATAAATTGATTGAGCGCATCCATTGAATTAAAATGGTTTTTAAACCAATTTTAGTTAAACTAGTGCAACTTTGTGTGCAGCTCAGTCCTTGGTTTAGACATTTGCAGCCAAAAGTTGGTTGAAAGGATGGACCCTGCACCATACTTGGAAAGCTAACAAGCCCTGCTAACATTTGAATGTGAACTTTATAATAAAAAGAAAAGGTTGGAGGAAATGACAGCTTGCAACTTACTTTTCTGACTTAGAGTGAGCAAGTCAAATCAAATAATCATGACATTTTGCTTTTTCCTTTTTAACTTGATGTTCACTATCCTAAAGGAAGATGACCCGAAGGCTATGAAGAGAGCAATAACCATTCTGAAACGTTTATAAATGACCCTCTTAACTGTTTATGAGACATTATCTGAGGTAAAGCAGAGTAGGAGAAATAAACTTGAAGTAGGAAGAGCTGGCTTGCCTCCCAGATGGAGTGTGATAAAGCACCAGTGTCAGTGTTTCTTCTCAGTTTTATGGCAGCCTTTAACTGCTTGGTGTTTAGGATTTTTTATCAGAAGACGGAAAGAAAAAGGAATGGATCCAAAGCAGAGTGGTTTTCCCAAACAATATTCTCCAAATGACTTTATGTGAACAGATACTGTGTTATCTGGCTATCAAGATAACACCATTTATTTTTTTACTTGCCACAACAGCCTGCTACTCAGATTCCCAGTCCTGGTATGTATGTAGAATTCCTGAGCAGAGCAATAAATTTTCAGAGGGATCTGGGTGACCCAACTGCTTTTTCCCTGTGAGTAAGTAACTTTAACAAAATTAATCTATGGTCAGATTTGCCTCATTAAATAGACTCTTATTGTCACTTTTTTAAACAGCTTCTTTGTTTTTAGAACAATGAATGTAATAATTACATGAAGGCTCTTGTATTTCACAAAACGTATGTATTATATGGATTTTAGCAGAACCCCTGGAATGGTCCAGATTTTTGTGCAAAATGTTCTCCTGGAAAACTGAAAGTATGTGAAACCCACCTGGTTTCATGTCTCATCACAAACCTAAAATCTTCTGTTCAGTTGCAAAGTTTCACCAGCCTTTTGACTGATCCTCAACCCCATTTTGAGAAAGCTGCTGAAACCCAGTGGTTTTTACTAATTTTGCTTTGAGTTTTAGGGTTCATTCAAATGAGAACTGAAGGAAATGGTGTACTTAAATTTAGGTGTCTAAACGCAGATTTGTGCTTTTAAGTACCTGTTTTAAGCATTTAATCAGCACCTAAGTGCCCCAAATATGTAACTGAGTGCCTAAACATTGATTTTGGCACCTAACTTTAGATACTGAAAATAGGACATTCATTGGTTTTAAAAGAGAGGAAAGCTATATCAAGAGTGTATTGTGCTCAATCAAACCAAAATATGGACAGTCATCCAAGTTAGAAAATAGGACTCTATGGCTTTAATGACTTCCATTATCTTATTATTCTTATTTAAGGGCTTGATTCTGATCCATTAAACTCAACGGGAGTTCTCCATTGATTTGAATGGGAGCGGGGTCAAGCCCAACATGCATATAGTCATTCCCCATGAAAATGACTATTAAATCAACTTTTCTTTTGGGGGAAAGAGTAGGGGTTAAAAATGGACTTTTTTTCCAAAGCGAATTTTTTCAGGCAAATTTCCTGATCTTGTTGATATTTTTCACTTTTTATTGAAAACTTCATGGATTTTTCCCCTTTTTTTTTATTTCAAAAGTGCTAACAAAATTTTATGTTTAAGCTGAACGCCCATTTAGTGAACATTTTAACTGTGTTTTTGAAAAAAGCATGGAACAACATTCATGAAAAGGAATTGCAAACACAAGAAATGAATCCATTTCAGCCACTTGAAAACCTCTATTTGTGGGGGGAAATGAAATTTCAAAGGTGTTTTATTGTTCATTTCTTGACTAGCTCTACAATCAATCAGTGTTCACAACATTAAATAACGACAAGTGCCATAGATTATAGATAGAGCAAAGGACCTGTAAAAGGAAAGACTGGAAGGGCTAGTTAGGCACTGCACAGTAGTAAATCCTTAGCATCCTCTCGAACTGGAACTGCAATTATGTTTCATGAGGACGGAGCCAGAGAGTTGAGGAAGCACCATGTCTCATCACCTGCAGAGCCAATTTTTGGTTGGATCAAACTCTGCAGACTTCTGCCAAGTCTAGCATAAACATATCATCAGTTCTCTTGAAATGTGGCTTCCTCTTATCCCTATTTGATTGTTTCCATTTCTCTCTCCAAGACCTAGCTCTAGCCCACAAGCAAAAGCAAAATCAGAAATTACTTATCTTAAAGAATTTGCCTGATAGTCCCCTCATAAACTTTGAATGTCACCAACATTGAAATGAGTCTGTGGAATATGAGATTAAAAAACACAGACATTCCAATACCATTAATCTATATCTCGTACTTTTACTCTCAGAATACATCTGCATGGATGGTGTACACCTACAGCCTTATTCTGATATTACCGAACTCCATTTTCACACTGCGTCACTCCACTTAACTCCAGTGAAGTCGCTCCGGATTTCCATCAGTGTATGTGAGGTGATTACCCAGTCCAGACATGAGCCTTTAGGCTGAGGTTTTTCAGAACTGCCAAAGGGAGCTGGATACCCATTTCTCAATAAAACTGACCATAAATCTCCCCTCAAAACCAGCAGATACCCTCACTGATAGCTATGCATTAACTTAAGCTCCATACCTGCACATACCCCTGAGAAGGGCCTTTGCGCAAGGGTGGTGGAAAGGCCCATCCGAACATGGCTGGCGCTGTACTGCTTGAAGGGAAGGGCAAATTGGCCTATAAAAATATCGGATACGCTGCACAGTGGCCCCAAGATCTATGGGATTCCCCTGCAGATCCTCAGTTTTGCAGGATTTAGCATCCATGGGGTTTGTTTGTTCCATGTGACCTTCAATATGTTCCCTGTGAGTGAAGAATCTGCCTAGAAATCCATGTTTTAAACTCACAAGAGTTCCTCACACATTGTGCCAGATCCTCAGTGCCTGTAAATCAGAAAAGCTCCCTTGATATCATAAAGCTATGCTGGTTTACACCAACTGAGGTTCTGACCAACCATTTCCCCTCCAATGGGGTTCTCTCTGGAAGGTGAGACTGGCCCATGGGAAATGTTTATGTAACATACTTCTCTGACTAGTAATGAATAGAAATTAGGGCTGCTCAGAGAGGGGGGAAAGTGTGGCAATTTGCCCCAGGCCCTGGGTCCTGCAGGGGCCCTACAAGCCCTGGCCTGGCGGCGGTCCAGGTCTTCGGCGGCATTTCGGCAATGGAGGGCCCTTCAGTCACTTCAGGTCTTCAGCGGCATTTCGGTGGCAGGGGGCCCTTCAGTGCTGCCAAAGACACAGAGTGACTGAAGGGCCCCCCATTGCCGAAATGCCACCGAAGACCCGGACCGCCACCAGGTGAGTACAAGCACCGCAGCTCCCCTGCTTTGCCCTGGGACCCCTGAATCCTCTGGGCGGCCCTGATAGAAATGCCAATTACATACACCCTCATTAGTTGCCTACCTGAGGGAATAAGTAGTTATTCCGAAACCAACTGTCCAATAAAAGATTAAGCACAGAATTCCTCCAATAACTTGAGCTACAATATTGGTGCCCTTGTTGTTTACTGGTGGAAAAAAATGTAGCATCCAAGTATAAAACAGGCAATAAATCATTATGCTTTGCACAATCCTTTGCAAAGCAAAACTACAAAGATTTACAGGGCTCTCTTATGTAGCCCTGTGGTTGCAAAGAGTCTTTCTTACCATAACAAAGATAACCCCTATAGACAGAAAAAGGTACTGCAAATCGCTTCTATTGTACAGTCTTACGATTGCAATGATTTTGTTTAGTCCCTTCAAGGGTGAAATTAAACCATGATCTCAGAGATGAAAGGATCTTTTCCATTCAACCAGGCCACAGTATTTGTGTGCCCAGACTGTCTTTTGATAAATTGCAGTCAGAACCTGTCTGGCACTGTCATTGAATTATGTGCCCAAAGGCCATGAAGGAGTGTTTCATACAGGTAATTATGGCAAAGTAAATAGAGTGACTTGCGGGTGGGGAAGGGGAAAGGGGCTGAACAATTAATTGCTTAAAACTGACCTGGATCACAAATCATATTTGCCTGGCATGTGAAATGAACCTGAGACTCAATAAAATTCTAATGCCGGAAGTCTTGTAATCATGGAGCCTTAGAGCTTTTAAAGAAAACTAGACTCAATGAAATAAAGCTTGCTTTCTTATCAGATGTTAGAAAATAAAGAGCTGGTATTGGTTTTATTTAGGGCCTGTCGCAATAAAGGCACTTTACACAGCAGTGAGGAGCTCTTGGTAGCACAGCGACTATGTCATCAGAGAAGTCACTAGGTATCTAGCTTGGGCACAGCAGCATATACCCAGCAATAGCACATAGCCTTGGAGATTTTATCTCTGATCCCCAGGCCGTGATTCTTTCTCTCATCAGAACAGCTTCTTTATTTTCAGCTCTTTCCATAAACCTCCTTGAGATCCTTCACCTTTCCCTCCATGTTAGTTACCCTGATGTAAGAAACACACCTTTTCTAGCAGTGAAAGAGCCTAGTGTGACAAGGCCTGAGAGCGGAAGTGTAAAAGGAAACAGGCATCAGTCCTGCATGCACACGTGTCTACACAGGGACATTCAGAAACGTCAAGGCGAACCAACTAACAGTGTGAAGTCAATATGCAGAAATTAAAGCACATTCATCTCCTCTGGGGATGCTCTCACTCGCAAGTAAAGTGGCCTTTGTTCAGAGCAGGATAAAGTTACAGTGAACTAAGGCCATTTTTCTCCTGAATGAGACCATCCACATGCTTTAACTTATACCCATTGACTTTACACCTTTAGTTGATTTGCCTTCACTTTCCTGAGTGTTCCCATGCAGCCATGACCTAAGGAACACGGGTCAGATCCTCAGTTGCTGTAAATCAGCGTAGCTCCACTGAAGTCAATAAAGCTATGCCTATTTACTCCAACCAACGAAGAGGGCTCAATTAAGTTTGGCGTGTGATAGTTACAGTATCTAATGTTAAATTATCCTTTATTAATTAAAAAAAGTACCTTGCCGTTCATTCTTTTTTCCTTGTTTACGCTTCATGTTTAAAACCTTTCAGAATTAGGCCCTGATCCTGCAAACACTTGCGTGTGTGCTTTATTTTGCGTGCATGAAGAGTCAATGGGACAACTCACGTGTGTAAAGTTAAGCATGCACCCAAGTGTGTGCAGAACTGGCGTCTTATATTATATTGTACAGTTCCATATACTCAAACTAATCACGCCAGACAGCATTTTATAGTTTTCAAAAACTTCTGAACTTTCTGAGAAGCAGAGGCAAAGGTTTGGCTTTCCATTCCTCAGCGTTCTTTTCAAATGTCAAGCAAGTGTTACACTGAGTGCCTTCAAATGAATAAGGAGGGAGGGCTACTGTCTGTGCACAGTATTGTGGAAGGATAAAAACAAGGGCTAAACACTGACCTTTTTCTAGCAACAGTAAAAAAATGTAGCTTTTAAATGTTCTACAGCGCAAGCATTTGAATCATCCTGACACCAGAGTTAATGTTAGTCGCTGGCATAGAGTCAGTTTTTGTCACTGCCATGATTTTTTAAAAGAGCAATTGAAAAGGGAAACATTCTATGAAGAATCAAAAAGGGCATCTTTTTATCACTTGAAAAAAGGAAACAAAATATTCAGGTTTGGATGACCCTTGAGACTATTAATTACCTAGCTCTACTATAGCACTTCCCATCAGTAGATCCTACAGCGCTTCACAAAGGAGGCCATTGTCCTTATCTCCACTTTATAGGTGGGGAAACTGAGGCACAGAGCAGTAAAGTGACTTGCTCAAGATCACTTGGCAGCACAGCCAGAAACTGAACTCATGTCCCAGTGCAGTAGCTTATCCACTAGGCCACACCAGGTGATCCCAGTGATGATTAATTAATTAATTTTATGGGAATACTTTACTAAATACATATTTTAACAGAAAAAAAAACTATTTTATTTACTTTAAGGGCTGGATTCCGACACCGTTTCTCACACAAAGTCATACTTTATTTCACTGAAATCATTGAAGGATCAGGCTCTAGGTTTGACATCAAATAGAACTACTCACAGAAGACTTGAGTCTGCTCCCATTCAAGTCAAAGGAAACCTCGTATTAACATTAACAGAGCAGGATTAAACCAGAGAAAAGTATCACTCAGCGTGAGTAAGACTTGCAGAGTCTGACCGTATGTTATTAAAATAGAACCAAAACCTACAAAAATGACTATCTCCTGGGGGGGGAAGCTGTCAGAAAGAGCTCGGACTCAGATTTCTTACATGCCTTGGGGTTTAGTAATCTCTTCTTGTTTTCTTTGTTAGAAAGTTAGGAGATCGAGTATTTTATTTTCATTTGTACATATGACAAAATATCCAGAATATGACCCCTAGTCGGTCCAATGGTTTGCTTGCTTGTAAGTAAAAATGACTTCCTTGTAGCTATATGAAACTGGGTGTTATTTCGTGAAAGTGGATTCTGAGATGGGCTCCTTGTGTGGGAGTTTTTAGGTTACATTGTAGCATGGTGCATATCGTTAATATTTAGGATCAGGTTCTGAGCTGTGCCTCGAAGAAGCATTACGCTCCCTTTGTTCCCTCCCAGTCCTGGGCTGCGGAGGCTCCTGGCCTAATTCAGCCCTAGAGACTGTGTAAATTACAACAGCCTCCCCAGATCGCCCTATGGGATGTAGCATTGCTTGGATTTGCTGCAATGCTATGGGTTGCAGCCCTACCTCCAACCCACCCCCATGCCCTGGTGTGCACGGCAGTCCTCAGAACGCAGCCTTATGGCACTCTTCCACACACAGTACCCACACCAGGGGAATCCTCGCCTGGATTTTATGCATTCCCAGGGCCAGTTGGCCTGGACCTCAAGCTCAAAGGAGGGCCTCAAATTTAGGCACTTGTTAATTTGGGGGCATTTGATAAGTTTCGCAACTTGTCTTTATGTGCATCCCTATCAGACCAAGATGTGACACCCTCTCTCAGCTTAGAGCTGCAGATTTAAGCAGGTAAAGAGCTATCACCACTCAACTATGGGACAAGAGCGTTTGAATGGGTTCACCATGCTTAATATCAACTGTGACATTGCACGAAAGCCAGATTTTTCCTCAATCATTAGCGCATTTGCAAAGAAAAAGGCTAGAAAAGCATTTGTGAAATAAAAAATATTCTAATTATATCTTGCTCTTTTTTTGGTGCCTTCTTTTGTTTTCATGTGTTGTCATTTTTTATTTGTATTATGGCCAGGGACCTCAAAAGCTGAAAGTGGCCTGGGCCTCTCTGGACCTCTGAGAGGGCCTGTGTACTCCAGCCATTTTCCTCAGTGTAAAAGGGGGCGAAAAGGGGCTGGGGCTGGTATGAGGGTCTAACTTTTAATCCCCTTCATTTGTAATGTTGTATGACAAATCTATATGGACTTCAAAGGCAATTTCTTATTTTCCTTTACTCCATTCTCCCCAACATGGTACTTGGAGATCTAACATGCACCAGCGTAAATCAGGAGGAACCTCACTGGGTTCAGTGATGTTTTGTGGGTGTACAACTGTAAAATTATCCAACAAAAAAACTTCAGAAACAGACTCCAACGAGAAACTGCAGAACTGGAATTAATTTGCAAACTGGACACCATTAAATTAGGCTTGAATAAAGATGGAGTGGATGGGTCATTACTCAAAGTAAAACCTATTTCCCCATGATAATTTTCCCCTACTGTTACTCACACCTTCTTGTCAACTGTTTGAAATGGGCCATCCTGGTTATCACTACAAAAGTGTTTTTTCTCCTGCTCATAATAGCCCACCTTAATTGATTAGTCTCATTAGAGTTGGTATGGCAACACCCATTTTTTCATGTTCTCTCTGTATATACATCTTCCTACTGTATTTTCCACTGCATGCATCCGATGAAGTGGGTTTTAGCCCACAAAAGCTTATGCCCAAATAAATTTGCTAGTCTCTAAGGTCACACAAATACATCTCGTTCTTTTTGTAAAATCAGTGTGAGAGGACTCTGAGGTTGCACCCGATATTCTTTATGGAAATATGCTTATGATATGGATATGGCATAACTGAGATATTTTACGCAAGATTGGCCTTGTAAGATATCATCGGAAAGGTTATAATTTACTGAATAAGATTATGTAATTGGTATGCATGTATCATTTTTGTATTTAAAGTTAGGAATATGGACTATGTAACAATTACAACTGCCTGTGTATTTGGGAGACAGCCACCCGACAATAGGCCATCAGCCTTGATGGGCCATTATGAAGAAACAATAAGACTTTGAAGATGCTAATCTCTCTCCTTACTGAGAGAAATCCTGAAACATAGCTGTGACACTACTAGGTCAGGTGGTCCTGTCACCTGGTACTAAACACCATCTTGGACTTTTAGTAATTTTCCACTAAAAGGAAGGGAAGGTCAAGACTGGGAAACAAAAGATTCCTGCCTTATGTAAATCTAATTTAAGGCTGGGGAGTAAGGCAAACAGGACTCTTCTCCATTGCCTTCCTGCCCAAGAAGAAAGACTGCTGAAAATACCTGAAGAGACAAAGGAACAAGTGGTGGGAAAGGCAAGGGCTGAGTGCAGACTAAGACAGGAGTCTAGTCTGTAAAGAGAAATAACTGAAACTGTAAGCTACAGAAACTCTGCATCTTGCCTAAAACAACATTTAGGGTGAGAAATTATTTCTTGAAACCAGTCTCTGTAGATCTTAAGCTTAGTATGCATGTTTTGTTTTATCTGCTTGGTAATGTGCTTTGTTCTGTTTGCTATCCCTTATAATCACTTAAAATCTGTTTTTTATCGTTAATAAACTTGTTTTTGTTTATTATTAACCCCAGTTTGTGCAATTTCTAACTGGTGGGGGGCAAGAAGTTGTGCATATCTTCCTCCAAATTGAGGGAGGGGGTGAATTTATGTGCTTCCATTGTATAGATTTCTCTACAGTGCAAGACAATGTTATTTTGGGTGCACTTTCCCGAAGTAAGCTGCACGTGAGTGCTGGGCAGTTTCCTAGCTGAGTCTTCTCATAGAGAGCTGTTTTCAGACTCTGTTCTTCTACAGTTGGTGCTTCCATGTGTGTGTGTGCGCGCGCACGTGCACACTGCCAGAGACCGGAGAGCCTAAATCAGCAAAACAAGGAGAAGGAGCCCAGGCTAGTGGAGCAGACATAGAACATAAGAATGTAAGAATGGCCGTACCGGGTCAGACCAAAGGTCCATCTAGCCCAGTATCTGTCTACCGACAGTGGCCAATGCCAAGTGTCCCAGAGGGAGTGAACCTAACAGGCAATGACCAAGTGATCTCTCTCCTGCCATCCATCAACATCCTCTGATGAACAGAGGCTAGGGACACCTTTCTTTACCCATCCTGGCTATTAGCCATTTATGGACTTAGCCACCATGAATGTATCCAGTTCCCTTTTAAACATTGTTATAGCCCTAGCCTTCACAACCTCCTCAGGTAAGGAGTTCCACAAGTTGACTGTGCGCTGCGTGAAGAAGAACTTCCTTTTATTTGTTTTAAACCTGCTGCCTATTAATTTCATTTGGTGACTGCTAGTTCTTGTATTATGGGAATAAGTAAACAACTTTTCCTTATCCACTCTCTCAACATCACTCATGATTTTATTTACCTCTATCATACCCCTCCTTAGTCTCCTCTTTTCCAAGCTGAAAAGTCCTAGCCTCTTTAATCTTTCCTCGTATGGGACCCTCTCCAAACCCCTAATCATTTTAGTTGCCCTTTTCTGAACCTTTTCTAGTGCTAGATATCTTTTTTGAGGTGAGGAGACCACATCTGTACACAGTATTCGAGATGTGGACGTACTATGGATTTATATAAGGGCAATAATATATTCTCAGTCTTATTCTCTATCCCCTTTTTAATGATTCCTAACATCCTATTTTCTTTTTTGACCGCCTCTGCACAATGCTTGGACATCTTCAGAGAACTATCCACGATGACTCCAAGATCTTTTTCCTGACTCGTTGTAGCTAAATTAGCTCCCATCATATTGTATGTATAGTTAGGGTTATTTTTTCCAATGGTCATTACTTTACATTTATCCACATTAAATTTCATTTGCCATTTTGTTGCCCTATCACTTAGTTTTGTGAGATATTTTTGAAGTTCTTCACAATCTGCTTTGGTCTTAACTATCTTGAGTAGTTTAGTATCATCTGCAAACTTTGCCACCTCATTGTTTACCCCTTTCTCCAGATCATTTATGAATAAATTGATTAGGACCGGTCCTAGGACTGACCCTTGGGGAACTCCACTAGTTACCCCTCTCCATTCTGAGAATTTACCATTAATTCCTACCCTTTGTTCCCTGTCTTTTAACCAGTTCTCATTCCATGAAAAGACCTTCCCTTTTATCCCATGACAGCTTAATTTATGTAAGAGCCTTTGATGGACCTTGTCAAAGGCTTTCTGGAAATCTAAGTACACTGTATCCACTGGATCCCCCTTGTCCACATGTTTGTTGACCCCTTCAAAGAACTCTAATAGATTAGTAAGACATGATTTCCCTTTACAGAAACCATGTTGAGTATTGCTCAACAATTTCTGTTTTTCTATGTGTCTGACAATTTTATTTTTAACTATTGTTTCGACTAATTTGCCCGGTACTGACGTAAGATTTACCGGTCTGTAATTGCCAGGATCACCTCTAGAGCCCTTTTTAAATATTGGCATTACATTAGCTAATTTCCAGTCATTGGGTACCGAAGCCGATTTAAAGGACAGGTTACAAACCTTTGTTAATAGTTCCGCAACTTCACATTCAAGTTCTTTCAGAACTCCTGGGTGAATGCCATCTGGTCCCGGTGACTTGTTAATGTTGAGTTTATCAATTCATTCCAAAACCTCCTCTAGTGACACTTCAATCTGTGACAGTTCCTCAGATTTGTCACCTACAAAAGCCAGCTCAGGTTCGGGAATCTCCCTAACATCCTCAGCCGTGAAGACTGAAGCAAAGAATCCATTTAGTTTCTCAGCAATGACTTTATCCTTTAAGCGCTCCTTTTGTATTTTGATCGTCAAGGGGCCCCACTGGTTGTTTAGCAGTCTTCCTGCTTCTGATGTACTTAAAAAACATTTTGTTATTACCTTTGGAGTTTTTGGCTAGCCATTCTTCAAACTGCTCTTTCACTTTTCTTATTACACTCTTGCACTTAAGTTGGCAGTGTTTGTGCTCCTCACTAGGATTTGACTTGCACTTTTTAAAGGAAATCTTTTTATCTCTCACTGCTTCTTTTACATGGTTGTTAAGCCACGGTGGCTCTTCTTGAGTTCTTTTACTGTGTTTCTTAATTTGGGATATACATTGAAGTTGGGCCTCTATTATGGTGTCTTTAAAAAGCGCCCATGCAGCTTGCAGGGATTTCACTTTAGTCACTGTGCCTTTTAACTTTTGTTTAACTAACCCCCTCATTTTTGTATAGTTCCTCCTTTTGAAATTAAATGCCACAGTGTTGGGCTGCTGAGGTGTTCTTCCCACTACAGGGATGTTGAAAGCTATTGTATTATGGTCACTATTTCCAAGCGGTCCTGCTATAGTTACCTCTTGGACCAGCTCCTGCGCTCCACTCAGGACTAAATCTATAGTTGCCTCTCCCCTTGTGGGTTCCCGTACCAGCTGCTCCATGAAGCAGTCATTTAAAGTATCGAGAAATTTTATCTCTGCATTTCATCCTGAAGTGGAACGTTCCCAGTCAATATGGGGATAATTGAAATCCCTCACTATTATTGGGTTCTTAATTTTGATAGCCTTTCTAATTTCCCTTAGCATTTCATCATCACTATTACTGTCCTGGTCAGGTGGTCGATAATAGATGCCTAATGTTATATTTTTATTACAGCATGAAATTTCTATCCCTAGAGATTCTATGGAACATGTGGATTCGCTTAAGATTTTTACTTCATTTGAATCTACATTTTCTTTCACATATAGTGCCATTCCTCCCCCTGCACGACGTGTTCTGTCCTTCTGATATATTTTGTACCCTGGAATGATTGTGTCCCATTTATTGCTCTCAGTCCACCAGGTTTCTGTGATGCCTGTTATATCAATATCCTCCTTTATCACAAGGCACTCTAGTTCACCCATCTTATTATTTAGACTTCTAGCATTTGGGCACAAGCACTTTAAAAACTTGTCCCTGTTTATTTGTCTGCCCTTTTCTGATGTGCAAGATTCTTTTTTATGTGACTGTTTATCATCTGATCCGGCCCTTACATTATCCTCTTCTGGCCTCTGCTCCTGACTATAACCTGGAGATTCTCTATCATCAGACTCTCCCCTAAGAGAAGTCTGTGTCCGATCCACATGCTCCTCTGCAGCAGACGGCTTTCCCCCATGCTGCAGTCTGCTTTCCCCCAGAAAAAAGTTAAAGGCTCAGTTAAATCCCAGTACATCAGATGGCATTCCAGAAGGGGACTTCAACCCATCAGAAGAACAATCAGGCTCTGATCAAATACCCACACATTCAGAATTTCCACCGAAGTCAGTTGGGCCAGACATAGTCACAGATATCACTGAAATTATACGGGTGTGACCTCACAATTAGGCCCCTTAGGAATAGACCATTTTTACACTTATTTTTGTTCCCCCTGCTAGTTCATAAATCAATGTGAAAATCAAAGTTGGTCAATTTTTTTCTGAAATTAGATTTTTTGACAAAATTGTTCATCACAATTTTTAATTTTGATGAAGAAAAAAATAATAACTTCATTTCAACTAAATATTCACATTTGTTTTTACAACCAGCCATAGAGCCAGCTGAAATTTTTTAAATTTATGAATTTTGATGAACATTTTCATCATCATTTTGAATATCTATGAAAAAGGTGAAAAAATGACAAATGTTCATGAAATGTTTATTATATTTGTGGACCAATTCTACTGAATATGATGGCTACCTTAAGAATGCACGGGTCAATACAATTTTAAAAGAATATGATATATTTCTTTCCATTATCAGCTGGAGGTTTTGTTTGCACCACGTTTGTTTCATTTTCAGCATGCCTGGACAGTCTGTGATGCAGAAGTCACTTCTAAATTGACATTTACATCTTAGTGTCATAACAACAAGATATTCCTTATGTTTTGCTATTCATTTTTTAAAACTCATTTTTAAATATTCACAATGGCTCTTCTAAATCTTTGTTTTTTCTGAGGACTAGACTGACATTTTAATATTGAACAAGTCTTAACAAATGCTGGGAAAGATTTATATACTGTATTGAGATAAAGAGGAAGATTTTGTAATAGAACAAAGTAATATGTATGGGCAAGTTATTTCATTAGAACAGTAGGAACTTGTTAGATCACAGTGAAATGGGACTTACTGAAAGAATGAATATACGTTAGAAGAAAGAGTAGCATTTCGTTCGCAATGTAGTCTATTGTACAAACATGCAGATCAGCAGAATCTCTGAAGAAATAATATTCGTACATGCAATAGCTAGCCATTATTTTTGACACAAAACTCCCAATGGCTTCAATTGAATTCCCCTTAATAAAGTAAATTCTTCACCAGAGATGCAAAACTGGATGTATATTAAACTCCAAAATGTAGGTTAATCGGTTTTAGTTGTATAAATCCAAGATGGGTGGGGTTTTGCAGCATAGAATATGCAAAACAAGTTTATGCTCTTGCAAAAACTTGAGTGACTTTAAGCAGGTGAGTTCAAGGAGTCTACTCGGTGTGTAAATCTATTCATATATAAAAAGGAGTGATACATCAAATTATTTTTCATTGCTTATAAAGCCAAAAGGGACCATTATGATCATCTAGACTGAACTTGTGTATAACACAGGCAATACAACTTCTTTGACTTAATTCCTGTTTGCTGATACATTTATACATGGCTTCATATTATAAACCTGGTAGAAAATTTTAAATTTTTTAAAAATTGATATAGTCATAACTCACAAGTGGTGCCTTCCAAACCGGTCAGACTAATCATGTGAGCAACAATATATATATTTGAAAAAAGTCAAGAAACTGAAAATGTGAACGTAACCATTGACATCAAGTATGTATATGTGTGTGTGGAATATGAGCAATATATTTTACAAAATATACAGCTGTGAATATGTGACTCATATTTTCAATCTAGCCCACGTCGTTCAGAATTATAAAGGGGTGCCAGTTTAATCATATTCAAAGCATATTTTCCATGGTCTGGCCTGACCACCAGCCTTCCTGCAACAACGGCTGGTCTGTCTGAGGCTGTGTGCCTGCTGCCAAGTATTTCTGCCATGGGGCAGATGTGCATTCAAGTGAGCTGCTTTATCACTTTCCCCACTTTAAGTCAGGCTTCAGCCATTTGTACCATCACTGGATTGACTTCATGAGTCTTTGCCTTTATCGTGCACCTGGCGTATCCTCTTTTTGCCCTGTCTCACTCCTAGGTCTCACAGCAATATATATAACAACCACCACTGGTCACCGCTCTGAGCGGTCAAGTCCAACGTGTTTACATTACCAGCTTTTTCACGGAGATACTTCCCTTACTCCTAGTTTGCAGATATACACAAAGTTTTTATAATAAAGTGAACTAATGAAACTTTGTTCCCTTAGGTGAGAAGTGCCACAGAAACACAAAGCGCTTTACAAATATTGAATAACTAATTTAGACTCAGTGCTGTATTATCAGTCAACAAGAGGTTTCCTGCTGGCTCTGTAGGAGCAAGAGCAATCCCCTAGTTTTCACCACACATTTGCAAGGAAGATAAGAATCAATTTCCCCCTTTCACAGATGAAGAAACTGACACTGAGGACCTGATTATCTTTAATGCCCCTTGACACCGCTCTGACAGTGTATGTTATATCTGCACCCACTTTGCATTGCCAGTGTGGTGGAAAGTGACCATGTAAGGGAGAATCAGGCCCCAGGAGCAATTAAGGCTCAGGTCCTTAAAGATATTTAGGTGCCTAACTCCCATTGATTTCAGTGTGAATTAGGCACCTAAATGTCTTTAAGGATCTGGGGCTAAGTGACTTGCCTGAGGTCACATTGCAAGTCAGTTGCAGAGCTAGGAATAAAACCCAGAAGTTCTGACTTCTCCTCACCACCACACTGCCTGTCTAACACACCTCCCTTGTGTAGATAAGGTTTTTTAATTCCTTCTCACTTCTTGTAGAATAAAGCTCACAAAAGTGTCATCCACACGGATGACACATACACAGCCCTTCAGCGGAGCAGTTCTGCGATAAACATTTGCCTGGGTAGCCCTCTGCGCAGCACCTAAGCGACAGCACATTTATAATCACCTGCTTTCTTTTGCGCCTGGTGTTGCCACAGGCTAACCAGGACAAGCAAAGCTGATGGGGGCAGAGTAACAGAACTAATTAAATGCTTTGCATCAAAAGGAAAGTGTAATAATGGGTGCAATAAGCATCAACAAGTCTGCAGCCTGAGGCATGCCAATGTGTCAATAAGTGAGCGCAGCAGGCCTACGACAGCTGCCACTCAGAGCTCTAATTTATAGAGGCTGGGCGGTCCCCTTGCCAAAAGTGTTCGTCATCCCTGCACCCAGCATGCTGCTATGGAACAAAACAGAGTGTAAATGTAAGCTGCTGGGAATTAATAACCAGGCCTTCCACCACCACTACCACCACCCTTTCACGCCTTTGTCTGAAGAGATGTTAAAGGGACCACTTCACCTTGACTGGTCCCTTGAAATATGTGTTCAAAAGCAGGTTCTTTAATAATAAAACCCCCTCCAACTGTACACGTCTACTTGTCACCGACCTCCCCTTGTCCCTCCCCCCCACACACACACACACGCTGGAACCCATACAGGGTATCATGAAACAATTCCAACCAATATTCTATGGGGACGTCTTCCTGAAAGAAATCCTCTTCTGGCCTTCAAACAACCCCTTCAAGCTCCCCAAAGACCAGCACCCACCAACTCAAAGCGGCACCAGACCCTGCCAGAACAATACATGCAATACCTGCAGATGTATCTCCATTGTTACAGTGATCGACAACCCCCCACAACACACCTTTCAAGATCCATGGGGCCTATCACATGTGGTATACCTCATCCAGTACACTAAATGCCCCAATAGCAACTATGTGGGTCACTATGCTCTTGAATGACTCACACAGGAAAATGATAAAAGACAAAAAACCCTGCCCTATCTCCTGTGGGTGAATACCTTTCACAAAGCGATCACGCTCTATCTGATCTCTCAGTCTTCATCCCCAAGGAAAACCTGTACAACATTTTCAGAAGATGAGCCTAGGAGCTTAAATTTATTACTCGGTTAGACACCAAAAGTCACGGACTGAGCAGAGACACTGGATTCATAGGCACCGACTCCGTGGGTGCTCCAGGGCTGGAGTACCCACAGGGAAAAATTGGTGGGTGCTCCGCACCCACCTGCAGCTCCTCCCACAGCTCACCTCCAACTCCACCTCCTCTCCTGAGCGTGCCGCATGCCCACTTTTTCCCCCTACCTCCCAGCACGTGTCACCGCACAACAGCTGTTTCACACAGCAAGTGCTAGGAAGGAGGGGAAATGTGGTGGGTTTGGGAAAGAGGCAGTGCCGGGGCGGGGATTTTGGGAAGGGGTCCAATAGCGACAGAGAGGAGGCAGAGTTGGGGCGGGGACTTTGGGGAAGGGGTTGGAATGGGAGAGGAGCAGGGTGGGGAAGGGGTGGAGTTGGGGAAAGGCCTGGGGCAGGGCGGGGCACGAGCACCCACTGGCGCCAGGGAAAGTTAGTGCCTGTGACTGGAATTATGGTTTATTACATCAATCTGTAATCCACTAAGCCCCTAACTGCAGACAAGTTAAAGGGCCACTCTACCTTGAATGATGCCTATGTGTTTGCTTTTGCCAATTCTGTTCCACCTTGCATTTTGCTGTGTAGGAGAGGCGCCAGTGTTTTTGGCGCCCGAGGCGGTGGTCCTTCCGCGCTCCCGATCGTTGGTGGCAATTCTGCGTCCGGGGGGGGTCCTTCCATGCTCCTGGTCTTCGGGGCACTTCGGCAGCGGGTCTCAGAGCGAGTGAAGGACCCACCGCAGAATTGCCGATGACGACCCAGAGCGCGGAAGGACCCCCTTGCCACCGAATTGCCACCGAGGGAGGCAAAATGCAGCCCTCCCAAATCCTGGTTCCCTAGGCGACTGCCTAGGTTGCCTGAATGGAAGCGCCGGCCCTGTTGCTGTGGCTCTGGGAGCAGGGCCGGCTTTAGGAAGTGCGGGGCCCAATTCGAACAGTTTCAACGGGGCCCCGTCAGGGATGACTAAAAAAACCAAAACACACACATGTAAAAAAAACACGTGGGGCTTGTACTCACTGGGCGGTGCTCTGAGTCTTCGGCAGCACTTCAGAGGTGAGTCCTTCACTCGCTCCAGGTCTTCGGCGGCACTGAAGGACCCGCTGCCGAAGTGCCGCCGAAGACCCCAGAGCAAGCCAAGGATCCGCCACCAAAGTGCCGCCGAAGACCCAAAGCACAGCCAGGAGAGTAAAAATTAAAAAGTCTCCTCTAGCCAGGGAAGGGATTCTCACTGGGTGCGGGGTCCTCTTAGGAGCGGGGCCCAATTCGGGGGAATTGGTGAAATAGGCCTAAAGCCGGCCCTGTCTGGGAGTGCCTTTCCCAGACCTGAAGATGATCTCTGTGTGGCTTGAAGGCTTGCCTCTTTCACCAACATAAGTTGGTCCAGTAAAAGATATTATCTCACCCACCTTAGCTCTTCTAAAGACACTTCTTATGGAGCCCCTTCTCAAGAAACCAGCTCTTGATGCTGATAAACTTGCTATCTGGCTGTTGCCCACCATTCTTTTGGGAGGGGAAGGTTTTTGAGAGGCTGGTGTCACAGCAGGGCTGGAGGTGAAACCCCTCCACCAACTCTGCACATGTTGCTGCACAGAGGACAGATCAAAGCACCAGCATCTTTGCCCCCCTCACCCTGAGGTGAAGCATAGAGTTGCTGCCCAGGATCTTGGCCTTCCCCTGTCTGGAATGGGAAAGGGAAATGATCGCTGGGTAGGGAAGAGGCACTTCAGTACAAGTTCCACTAGCTATGTTTTAAAAAGTCAGCTACTCTCACTTGTTAAAGAGACTCACACACAAACCTCGAGTGTGGTGAGGTTTGCCACACCCCTGTCCAAGGCAGTTGTTCCCTCTGTGACATTAGATCTTCACGGCATGCCATTTGTGGCGTGCACAGGAAAGGGGTAGACCAAATAAACTCAAAACCATTTTGGGTGAAATCTTGTCCCCATGAAAGTCAATGGGAGTTTTGCTGTTGGCTTCAAGGAGTCAGGATTTCCTCCTTTAACAAAACACGGTGATCATTTCCAGGATGGGCCTTCACTTTATGAGGCAGCAGGATCGAGAGACAAAATACAAATTATGTCAAGAAAGAGATCGTCCAGGTGTCAGCACTTCACATGCTAAATACATATATATAATTCTGTCCCAATGTGGTTTTCCAGCCAGGGAACCTAACACTCAGTTCACTTATTCAAATAAAGAGCAAGAGAAAGCTTGTGGGGAGAGGGAGATATTTTCTCTTTTTCATCCAGCCCAAGAGGGATCACAAAGAGGGGACCAGGCTAGGGGACCCCCTGCTCCAACCAGAGGCAAGGAAAAGAGAGAACAGTAAGGCTGAAAGAGACCAAGGGATGGCAGCAAACAGCAAATTAGAAGTTTGCAAAAACAGTCGATGGGCTGCAGGCACAGAGGACTCACATCATAAGGGTACTTCTCCGTATGGGTCTGGGTGGCTCCACTGGGAACACTGCATTCAGGTCAGGGCACCTCAAAACCAGGAAAAATAGCTACACTTTGGAAGGAGTTCAGAGAAAAGCAGAAAACTGTGATAAGAGGCCTGGGGTGAGGGTGTCGACTTCTGAGGAAAGATTAGAAGAGCTTCCTACGTACAGTTTAGCTAAGAGATGACTAAAGGGACATGATAACAGCCTGCAAATATTTACGGTTTATAAACATCAAGGCAGGAGAGGAATTCTTTACGGTAGGATGTTGGGGGGGGGGCGGTAATACTAAGAGTAATGGGATGAGATTATGATGGGAAAACTTGAGGCTGAATATCAGGAAATATTTCCCAACTGTGAGATGTGTTAGGCTGTAGAATAATCTTCTAAAGGACATGGCGGGAGCCAAGCCAATTGGGAAATTTAGAACTAGACTTGACTAAACACTAGGCTCCATAGGGAACAATGGTCATTTCTATCATTAACCTCTGTCATTATTTCCTCCCTGTTCTCCTGAGCAGTGGTCAGGTGAGTGCCTGGGAGGGAGCCGTCCCTTCCTGATCAAGTAGTACGTGCCTTTAATTCCACTGTCAGGAGCAAAAGGAGCTGACAAAACACCAGGTCCTACCTGTCTGGGTCTACTCTGATACTAAGCCCATAGACGTGAGGGAGCTAAGGCTGCTCAGCACCTTGCAGGATTAGATCCACTGGCGTGCATGTTTGTCCAAAACTTCAAACAAACCAAACCCAATAAAGGGTCTGGATAATTTTGCATAGATCACAATTTGTAACCAGATGGAGAAACAGGGTCTAGAAGCCAAACCTGTAGATCTACCAGGCAGCTGCCATCTCCAGGCTGCCACCAGCTTGTGCGCTCCACTTCCCATGATCCACTGTGGACACAGACCATGAGAAGTTCCGCCTTGAGGTTTGACAAACAGCAGCCCCATGGCTCCTGATTGGCTCCCTGCCCTAAACAAACCCAAGAGGCATTCCAGAAATGTCCAGGCAACAATGCAGATCTTCTGTAGCTACCATGACCATTCCCGCTCCTTGATCTTGAATTCCTGGTTTGACCTCGGCTTGATTTGGACTTCGCCTCCTGACTCGGACCCTGTGACCTGACTCAGACTCTGACCCTTGGTATCGACCCTGGTCTGGACTTGACTACAAATTCCTCTGCTTCTCACAGTCTCAAGGTTTGCCCCTGCTCTGACTCCTTGACCCTGGCTGCCCGTGACGGGATCATAACACTAGCCCTTTATCTTTATCTGAACTGTGGCATGTTTGAAACCTGGATCCAAATGTTTCAGGTCAGCTCAACCTCTAATTTAAATCTCAAAGCAACAATTATGTTTTTTCTTGCAGAACCTCTAGCTCAGCTGAAATTAGAAAGTACCTGTTCTTATAAGAATTTCAACCTGATTCCGTTGAGTAAGTATACACCACAGGACATGCACAGAACATGAGTGCCCATTTATTTTCCAATCCTTTTAACCAGATGAGAGCATTTCCCCACAAACCTGATAAATGAGGAGACCTGATCAGCTGAGAAAAACGGAAGAATTTTAGAAGGATCCTTGCATTGTGATATGACTCATTGTGCTACATTTATAATTAGAGCATTGGAAATGCTCAGCAGCAGCATTAAAGGGTCGCAATGCAGGAACAATGTAACCTGTCAAAGTTATTGATAAAAGCATCAGGTATAGACACGTTGCGGTTTGCACATGATGCCAAATGTATGACACTCACCTTTAAACAAAGCGACAAAGACCCAAAATGAGGGGCATAGTGTGACGTTTTCTGATTATAATATCACCATATAGATCATTGTTGCAACCGCTGTCATACTTTTGCAGCAAATAGTGTACAAAGGTTGTCAAGTGAGGTGTCTATGAAAAGGTTGTGATCTGCTGGTTATGATGATGCATGTATCAATTTTGTATGTGAAGTTATAAGTACTGAACTATCTACCAGCTTTATGGGGATTGTCTGCCCTATTCTTTGCAATTCACCTTAACTGCATGACCATACTGGTCCCCCATTGGGACACCGGTCATAACAATATATGCCAGGCAAGATATCTGCAAAAATATTATAATTTGCCAGATATGATAACCTTTTTTATATGATTTTTGGGTAAGATCTAAGTTATATATTGACCTGGACCTTTGGGATCAGGAGAACCTATTATTTGATGAGACTAGTTGTAAAGAACCACTCATCCCTGATTCCAGTGTTTTTGGTGATGATATGAGAACTAGAATGTGTGAGGAAACTGCCTTTGTGTTTTCTTGTTAGCCAGTGTGGTGAAACAGGAGTTTACTTTTGGGGCTGGTTTGGTATATCTTATAAAATAACAATCACCAGTTTGGGGTTGTGTTTGCTCTGTTTCTCAGCAGTTCATCCTGAATTTGGCCTCCTCCCACAAATGCACGGTTACACATAGCAAAAATAAGATAAAAAAATACAATGAAATAAAAAAAGAAGGGTGGAGAAAGAATGAAATCAAGAGCAATTGCTTTACTGGCTGTGGTATGTATAAAACTTCCCAACTGATTAGCATTTATAACGTTAATTAATAATAAATTGTGAGATAACACCATGTTTGTATGGGACAAGAATAAACTTCAGTCTAAAAGGATGGGGACATCCCTGGCAAAGTTTAGCTGAGAGACAGTGTAGAAAGATAAAAAGTGTAATCATTGCTGTTTAATCTTTTTTAGATAGCTTTGTTTTTCAGTCACCCAGGCTTTTTGCATAGTTCCAGTTTACATTCAAACCAGGAGGTAGGAGTTTCATCATAGACCAATGGTCAAATTTTCAAAAGCAGCTAAGTGACTTAGAAGCCAAAGGCTACTGCAGTGCAGACTTACAGGGGTGTAAATTGCAGAGTGCACCGAAGTGTTGCAGTCTAACTGCACTGTGTGGACACTGCCAGTGCGAACAAGAGATATTTAGTTTGTAGTAATATATTCCTGTTTGAAAGAGGACTATGTTAACATGAACTAGGTGCCTATTAGTTCACACTAGCAACATTTACCTGGGGAAATTAGAGCTTAACTCTTTGGTGTACTTTGCAGTTCACATCCCCATAATCCCTACTGCAACACTATGTAGACAAGCCGTTAGTGTGACTGAAAATCAAGGTAGGCTCCTAAGTCACTTAGGTGCTTTTGAAAATGTTACCCCAAATCTCTAATAGTATGTGTACTGAAGGAAATCATTTTCAATGCTAGAGCACAGTATGGATTAGAACTGGTTGAAATGCTAATTTTGATATTTTGTTGATTTTTTTCATTGACATTTTGAATTTTAACAAGAAAAGGAAGAAATTCACATATATTTGTGGGTAATTTTCCCAGCTTTCAACCAGCCGTAATACAGATACTGTAGATTAAACAAATGAAGTACAGTATATAAGCAGAGTGTCTGTAAATAGTTTTGCTTCTGAGACAAAACAATCAAGAAACTTTGCAACATACATGTTACTAGAACTGGATGGGAAATGGTTTTCCATCCCTGAAATATTTTCAAAAGTTCAAAAAAATTTCACATCTCAGATCAGGGCAAAAAGTGGAAATCTCAAATAGTCACAAACAAAACTGAAGAAAATTCAGTGTAGGTCAACTGAAATGTTTTGTTTTAATAAATTTGATTTCATTTTTGACATTTGTTCTACCTTTTTTGGCCAGCTAACAAATTTGTCAACAGAAGTCATTTTTATTCAGAAAACTGGAATTCTTCATTTAAAATGTGCAAAAACTAAACATTTCTACCATTTCAAAAATATATTGTTTAAGTTTTTCAAATCAGGAGATTCATCAGATCAAATCTAAATCACATCTGTTTTGTGACAGCTTAGGTTAGAACATAAGAACGGCCATACGGGGTCAGACCAAAGGTCCATCTAGCCCAGTATCCTGTCTTTTGACAGTGGCCAATGCCAGGTGCCCCAGAGGGAATGAATAGAACAGGTAATCATCAAGTGATACATCTCCTGTTGCCCAATCCCAGCTTCTGGCAAACAAAGGCCAGGGACACCATCCCTGTCTATCCTGGCTAATAGCCATGGATGCACCTCTCCTCCATGAACGTACCTAGTTCTTTTTTGAACCCTGTTATAGTCGTGGCCTTCACAACATCATCTGGCAAGGAGTTCCACAGGTTGACTTTGCGTTGTGTAAAAAAATACTTTCTTTTGTTTGTTTTATATCTGCTGCCTATTAAATTCATTTGGTTACCCCTAATTCTTGTGTTATGAGAAGGAATAAATAACACTTTCTTATTTACTTTCTCTACACCAGTCATGATTTTCTAGGCCTGTATTATATCCCCCTTTAGTCTTCTCTTTTCCAAGCTGAAAAGTCCAGTCTTATTAATCTCTCCTCATATGGTAGCCGTTCCATACCCCTAGGTTACCACAAGCTGTCATTTTTCAATGAGAAAACATTTCATCAAAAAATTCCTGACTAGCTCTGTGTGTTACTAAGCTCTCCTTTGAACAGAAATTGTGTCACTTTTGTGCATCCTGGCATTTGTTATACAGTGGATAGAAGAAGAGCTCATAGCTGAATAATGATAAGCATGGGATCTTCCATCTAGCAAGTGTTTGAAGAAAGTATCCTTTTCCTTTCAAAATGTTGCTGCCTTCTCTGAAAAATGCAGATGCGATGCCAAGACTCCAGTATTCTGAGTTTACTCATTAATGACGGCACTTTGCTCCAATGTTCTCCATTTACCATTCTTTACACCTCAGTTCCACACCCTAAGCTAGGAGAACAATGACCAGAGCAGCTCAAAGCTTTGGTATGTTTTGTTTTGTTTTGTTTTCTAATAAATAAATGTCATCTGTGTTTGAGGCTGGATCCCTTCTATCGATGTATTGCCCTTTGCGATGTATGTCTCCGGGTGAGTAACAGAGCTCCTCCTGTCTATACAGGGGAACCGCTGTAGTGAATTGCAAAAGATTGTATATTCTCCCCAGTTAAAAAACATTCCCTACGTCCACATAAATAAAGTGCAATCATTTTATTAATCCGGTCCTGTATTGTGTGATGAGTCTTATTAGAAAGGGTGCGGGGGGAGATGAGATGTGTGAGTATTAGGTTACTGGAAGAGCAGATTTAATGGACCCTTGCGTAATAATCCATAAAAAATAATCCATTAAACTTCAGAGGTCTGCCCTGAGCAGATACCCAGTTTGTTTAAAGTGGCTTACTTCCTTTGCTCATGATCTTTCATACATCCTTATTTTCCATATATTATTTCACCTAATGTTATCTCTCACAATGTTGATTTACTATGCGATCCAAAATTATAGTATGTCACATGGGGGGTTACATTTAAAAAAAAAAAGATCACAACACAGATCAGACACATATTACAAATGAGGAGAGCAGTTACACAATCCAAAATAAATGAAGGGGGACTTTTTTTTATCTGCAATCTTCAACGATCAGCAAGTCTCCATGTAAACAAACCATAATCAATTATCCTAGCACTTTTGAGGGGGAGCTATGCAAAAAGGTGCCTGGGTGAGGATTCTCAGTGGCAAATTGTAGCTAGTTCTGAACTATGGAAATGAGGTAGAAAAAGGACTAAGGCTCCAAGCAATGTCAATTGTTAGTCAGACACTGTGCTTGGAATAGAGTGTGGTTCTCTAAAAAATTATTTCCCTATTTTTACAATACTACAAAACTTAGAAAGTGCAGCAAAGTCAAAGCCACTACATTTGGTGATGTAGGGCTGGATGTTAATAGTATTTAGATGCCTAAAGATGCAGCTAGATACCTAGAGGAATTTTCAAAAGCACCTAGGTGCCTAACTCCCAAAATCAATAGGAGTTATTCACCAAACTTGCTTAGATACTTTTGAAAATCCCTATCCTATACCCTCCTATCTACATCTTCAGGCACCTAAATACCTTTAAAAAATCTGGCTTGAAGTCCTTACTTCAGCCACTGACTTTATCATGAAAGACTCTACAGGAGCCACTTCCATAGGTAAACAAATTTGGTCTAATTTCAAACTCACTTGAATGTCTTAGGTCCAGAATTAGGGGCAGAGCTTGAAGCTTTGAGCTTCACATCTGGGTCTGACCCAGTGAGGTACTGAGTATCTCCCAACAGCTGGATTCCAGGGGGAGTGGTGGACACTCATCCTTCACAGAAGCTGCTTAGCATTTCACAAGCTAGGACCTTTTGAGTAAAGTTAAATGCTGTGTGATAGTAGAAGCAATATGCTGTATGTATAGGTTAGAAAAGAAATAAGACATAATATACAGATACACACCATGCAACTAGTTTGATGCATTATTGATGAGATGCAGCATACCGGACTTGATACCAGTGGTCTTATCCGGTATGGGAAATCCCATGTTTCAATGTTTACTTAAGTATGAAATGGAGCAAACTTTAGCCCTTAAAAGCAAACATTTAAATGCACTCGCTAATCCAGAGACATACAATATGTAATTATACTAACGCACCTTGAATATTTTTGGCAATTTCAGCTATTCACCAGAATGAGTATCTTTCTTTCAGGACCCTAAGATCAAAATTTACCAAGTCACTGCCAAAAAAAGAAGCAAGAAAAAAAACCAACCATATGGAGAGCTTCAAGAAAGATACTGTGCAATCCAAAGAATAAAAAACAGACAAAATCTTCAGTTATACAATACCCAGATGGAGATAAAGTTACACAAAATGATCGTTCAAAGATCTGAAGTTAAATATAAACCAACTATCTATCTGGGCTCCTATACTGGGTCCATCATCATGGTATCTGTGCAATGAAAGTGGGCACAAGAAGGTCTCTCTCTCTCCTTCTTTCATTCTGTATAGACTTGAGGACAAGTGGGTGTTTGTATTTGGTTTTGGTTTTCAGATATGTCAGTTTGATGAGGTTATTGGGGGGAAAACAAGGTGACAGCGAGTCCACTGATAAATAAAAAAGGGGTATTAAATTAATGGCAACTTTAAAAAGCAGTTAGTCTTAATAATGTAAATCTGCCTATAGTAAGAAAAAGACAAAAGACAAGAATTCTGAGCAATGTAGAAGTAAGGCAAATCTTGTAAACATAAAAGTAGGTCAGAGTATACCTGGAAATGTGAACATCTAGAAATCAGCTGGTCAGGATGACAAATATGCTTGGGCATTATGTGCCACAATGAAGTCAATGAGCTTTGGTTCAGGCCCTGAAGAATGACCTAAATAACTTCCTGTACCAGCAAATTTCATGAGAATTAAAATGATTTTCTCCTCTAAAAATGCAGCTTTGATTTTGAAGGGATTCCTGTGCTTTTAATATTTATAGTGAATGAAACACAGAGAACTCAAAAAAGAAGAATGGGTTGAAGTTGCAGGAAATTAGCTTTTGTCCACTCCAATATCACCTTTCAAATCTCAACTACAGTCATAAAGCTAAACTGTCAGTTCTCCAGAGGTTTCTGTAGTTTGAGTAAAGAAGTAACAGTAAAGGTCCTAAACCACATGCAGCAGAACATGAGAGTTATGAACACCAGAGTTACGAACTGAGCAGTCAACCACACACCTCATTTGGAACCAGAAGTATGCAATCAGGCAGCAGCAGAGACCCAAAAAAGAGTAAATACAGTACAGAACTGTATTAAACGTAAACTACTTAAAAAAAGAGGGTGGGGGAAGCAGCATTTTCTTCTGCATAGTAAAGTTTCAAAGCTGTATTAAGTCAATGTTCAGCTGTAAGCTTTTGCAAGAAGAACTATAATATTTTGTTCAGAGTTATGAACATTTCAGAGTTACAAACAACCTCCATTCCGGAGGTGTTCCTAATTCTGAGGTTCTAGTGTAGTATGTTAGTGTGTTTTAAGCTTGGAAACAGAGGTTCAAAACCTAATCAGGCCACAAAGGGAAAGGAAAGTGATGGTCCCCAAAGAGAGTCAAGACCCAGGAGTGGAACAGCTGGAGCATTGCAAGATAAGTTTGAGATGCACTGAGAGAAGTCTTTGAGGAAGCTTGCACAGCACCTGTCTGCATTAGGCTGGCTCTAACCTGAGTTACCAGTTCACCATCGACAACATCAAAACAATGAATGTTTAACCAAAGGTTCCTGTTTCTTTTGGAACTAATCACATTTTCCCCTTTCAGTACCTATGGCCTTTCTTATTCTTCTGCTGGAAGCTTTCTCTCATTTATGCCCAGGGGCAGCTCCAGGCACCAGCGCACGAAGCACGTGCCTGGGGCAGTAAGCCACAGGGGGTGGCCTGCCAGTCGCCGTGAAGGTGGCAGTTAGGCTGCCTTCGGCGGCTTGCCTGCGGGAGGTCCTCCAGTCCCGCGGCTTCAACGGCAATTTGGCGGCAGGTACTCTGAAGGTGTGGGACCAGAGGACTTCCCACAGGCATGCAGACAAATCCGCGTTACCAGTGGACCTCCCACAGAAGCGCCACCAAAAGCCACCTGACTGCCCTGCTTGGGGCGGCAAAATACACAGAGCCACCCCTGTTTATGCCCCAATGAATTCAGCAGCCCTGAAGGATAGTCTTGGCAAATAAAGAGGCCAGCTAAATATTTATTTGTATGAGACATTCATGAGTAATGAGATGCGTCTTGAGAAATCTGTGGGGAGTTTGTTGCATCCTCCTAAGTAACTGTAGCCTGGATAGTGCAAATTCCCTAGGAAATGCCACATCATATGGAATGTAAGCTACAGATAGGCTTGGAAGAGCCAATTTTAATCAGAAAATGTAGTAAATGTCAATTTCACTATCAATTTCACAAACCAACAAAAAATATTTCCATCAATAATAATCAAAATGTATAAATAGGCCAAGTAAGAAAAATGCTGCTTGAGAACATATTAGAGTTTGATTTCAGAATATTTGCTTTGTTTATTTTGATGTGTGATGTGGACAATTTGTGTTTTAACAGTTATAAAAACTTCAACTTTTTAAATCTGTTTCTAGAGTCACAAAATAATTGTTGGTTGACCGTCCTACTGGCTGATCGTCCCCTAGTTTCCCACAACTGTGAACATTTAAATTGATAAAAATCAAAAAACACTTAAAAATAAATACTGTATTGATATTATCTATCAACATTACATGAAAAATAAAAATTGAATTCTGCCAAGCGGAGTTATAGACTGCATTATAAACTGCTCACCAGTCTGCATGAGGTCAGATTTTGCCTGCTGTTTGGCGAGCAGCTGCATGTATGTGGAGAGGATGAAGGGAGGCAACCTCCAGTTTGTGCATCTCTGCAATAGACAGCTAGCACATGAGAAGAGAAGTTATAGCAGGGCCAGAGGTTCCAGTGCTAAACACACCCAAAAGGGGAGTTACGGCTGGAAGGGTGGAGACGTGACCACCAGCTGGCAGTCCAAGGCTGACACAAGGATAAACCCATGGCAGAATCTCCCAAAACAAGCATGTTCCTATTAGTATAATCACCCTCTGCATTTAAGGAAGCAGTAGCTCTAGTGGGAAAATGTAACAAAATATTGTCAGTTTCTAGCTAAATGAGGCCCTACAGACATAGAAAGAATATGCAAAAAATAGTGTCATAGAATCATAGAACTGGAAGGGACCTCGAGAGGTTATCTAGTCCAGTCTCGTGCACTCAAGGTAGGACTAAGTATTATCTAGACCATCCATGACAGGTGTTTGTCCAATCTGCTCTTAAAAATCCCCAGTGATGGAGATTCCACCATCCTAGGCAATTTATTCCAGTTCTTAACCACTCTGACAGATAGGAAGTTTTTCTTAATGTCCAGCCTAAACTGCCCTTGCTGCAATTTAAGCCCATTGCTTTTTGTCATATCCTCAGAGGTTAAGAACAACAATTTTTCTCCTTCCTCCTTGTAACAACCTTTTATGTACTTGAAAACTGTTATCATGTCCCGTCTCAGTCTTCTCTTCTCCAGATTAAACAAACCCAATTTTTTCAATCTTCCCTCATAAGTCATCTTTTCTAGACCTTTAATCATTTTTGTTGGTCTTCTCTGGACTTTCTCGAATTTGTCCACATCCTTCCTGAAATGTGGTGCTCAGAAATGGACACAATACTCCAGTTGAGGCCTAATCAACATGGAGTAGAGCAGAAGAATTACTTCTCGCGTCGTGCTTACAACACTCCTGCTAATACATCCCAGAATGATGTTTGCTTTTTTTGCAACAGCGTTACACTGTTGATTCGTATTTAGCTTGTGATCCACTGTGAACCTCCAGATCCCTTTCCGCAGTACTCCTTCTTAGGCAGTCAATTCCTATTTTGTATATGTGCAATAGATTGTTCCTTCCTGAGTGGACTACTTTTCAGTTGTCCTTATTGAATTTCATGCTATTTACTTCAGACCATTTCTCCAGTTTGTCCAGATCATTTTGAATTTTAATCCTATCTTCCAAAGCACTTGCAACACCTCCCAGCATGGTATCATCCACGAACTTTATAAGCGTACTTTCCATGCCATTATCTAAATCACTGATGAAGATATTGAATAGAACCGGACCCAGAACCGATCCCTGTGGGATCCCACTCATTCTGCCCTTCCAGCATGATGGTGAACCACTGATAACTAGTCTCTGGGAATGATTTTCTAATCAGTTATGCACCCACCTTATAGTAGCTCCATCTAGGTTGTATTTCCCTAGTTTGTTTATGAGACGGTCATGCGAAACAGTATCAAAAGCCTTACTAAAATCAAGATATACCACATCTATCACTTCCCCTCTATCCACAAGGCTTGTTACTCTGTCAAAGAAAGCTCTTAGGTTGGTTTGACATGATTTGTTCTTGACAAATCCATGCTGACTGTTATTTGTTATCTTATTATCTTCTAGCTGTTTGCAAATTGATTGCTTAATTATTTGCTTCATTATCTTTCCGGGTATAGAATTTAAGCTGCCTGGTCTGTAATTCCCGGGGTTGTCCTTATTTTCCCTTTTATAGATGGGGGCTATATTTGCCCTGTTCCAGTCTTCTGGAATGTCTCCCGTCTTCCATGACTTTTCAAAGATAATTGCTAATGGCTCAGATATCTCCTCAGTCAGCTCCTTGAGTATCCATCCACTCTCCCGTCAGTGAAATTGAATCCCTGTCAAATAACATGCACTCACTTCATTCCTGCTCACTTGCCAGCATGGACACCTATAAAACTAATACTTGGACTTGTGCATATAATGTAGATGAGTTGCAGATGGGCCACAAGGCACTTAAGTAATTTTAAGGAAACTGGGGAAAGGGATTATGTATTAAATTATTATTATTTATTAAACCTAGAAGGACTCAATATATTAGGCATAAACATGAGATAGTGAGAGGTACTTAAGAAACATGAGGTACTTAAATTTAAATATGAGGGATTTAAGACTCAGTGAAATCAAGCTTAAATATTTTCCCAAACAGCGATGGATTTAAGCATATGCTTAAGTGTTTTCCTGAGCTGGGACCTAGGTAGATTAATAGATCAATGAATCAAAGCCTAAAACACTTGTCAAGTTAAGACCTAGCATAGCACTTAGCAAATGAAATGTAACATTGGTCCTTTCTTCAATATATAAGTTAATGAAGTTAAATACACGTAGAAGAACTATATTGGGTGTATGATAAAATTAACATGACTCAGTCTTTTTATTTATATATTTAAAGATACATATGTAACGTCACAGATTTGTTCAAGATCTATATGTAATGTCAGTAACGAAAGAAGATGTCTGAATGCCATGAAATGAAGCATTACAGGTACTTGGATCAGTGTCTGACATAAGTAACTTTTCACTAATACTAAAATCCCCAAGATCCTGTTCTGTGGCAGATAATGACAGACAGATATCTAGAAAGTGTTGTGATTTAACTGGTAAGTAAATAGCAGGCCACAAGCTGTAAAATCACAATACTGTCCGCTAAAAGATGAAAATACATTAATGATTAATATTTCTGCTTCCTTTGATGTTTAAATTGTAGAGAAACATCTCAAAAAAGTCATGCTTAAAAATTATAAGCAGTTTTATAGGAATAAATGGCCTTTCCATTAGCCACAAACAGCACTGTAATTATTTTTAAAGGCCTAACAGAATTAGATTGTGTATTAAAGCCATTTACAAAGTTGTTTGCTGTGTGTGATTCTTGATTCTGCAGCTCTGTTTGCCAATAGCTAGAGACAGTTCACCACAAAAGTATATAAACACAGGCACACAAAAATCCAGATCCTCATTCCAATATCTCCTTTTAAAGAGTCTTGCAGGCTATGTGAGTGGAATTTGTTTTAAACTGCTGTTAATTGCTGATATAAAACAGTGAAAGATTGCAGCAAACTTTTCATATAACAGTCGCCAGTTATAGCTAAGGCTGTGTATGTATCAAAGTTGTTTGTTTATAATGTATTAATTATTACTGTTGTTATTTCCATGATTTAAAAGGGGCGAAGAAGTTTATTGTTTTTAGAAACCTCAAACGAAGACAGTTGCGGGCAGTTGTATGCAATTTTACCAGCAAGCAGATAACTATGTAAGCTACTTTTTTTTGCCTACCCAGAAATTAAGATTACAATTATTAATCTGGTGAGGTTAAACTGGCCACTGCACACACCTTTCATTAGTATTTTGGAAACAGGAATTATCTGGTGCCATTTTGACTTAGTGCCATTTTGATTAATAGTCCACAGACAGATCCCAATTGTGTCATTATTTGCAGGAATCTTTTACACTACTTTAGTGCCTTTTATTCAAGGATCTCAATGTGAATGTAACCTTATCTCTGTGAGAGAAGTATTATTATGCCCACTCTGCAAATGAGAAAACTAAGGTACAGAGAAACTTCCACTAACTTCAGATTGGCTTGGGTCAAAGCCTCACATACTGAAACTATGGTATAAGCCAGCACAGAGCAGGTTTCCTAACTTCTGATCGTGTGCCTTCAGCACAAATTCATACTTCATTTTAAACTCTGAGGATGAAATCCTGCCTTACTGAAGTCAATTGCAAGACCCCCATTGTCATCAAAAGGGCCAGGATTTTAACTTAAGAGAGATTTACATATAAGCAATTGAAGTTAAGGAGTTTTCTCAAGTAGTTAGAAATCTACGCGATAGAATGCCTGTGCTCTAGCCCCAGCTCTGCCACTGACTTATTGTTTGACCTTTACCAAGTTACTCTCTATTGTAGTTTATTCCTCTCTAAAACTGGGATAAATTATGGCTTTATCCATCCACAATGGGAACCCTCTGCATCTCTGTCAGTGTTTATAGAGTGCTTTGAGATCTTTGAATGACAGGTACAGTGGCTTGAAAGCTTGCCATGGCTTACCTAAGGTAAACAGATAAGATTATCTCAGTATTTGCAGTATTCCCTTGTCCAGATACATACTCTAGGCACTACTTTAAATACTACAAATACTTAGGTTATCTAATTACAAATACTTTTTTTAGGTATGGAAGGCAATTGGCAAAGTGTCAAGAACCACGACTGTAGTACAGAAGTGTATAAGATTCCTATGTTTTTCTAAAAGCACATTGTACAGGTCTGCTTTAACAGGGGGCTATTTTAAGAGAAATAGCTTTGGCACACAAAAGACATTGGGTAGCATTTTCAAAAGCACCTCAATGCCTTGAGAGCCTGAGTCCCAGTTTCAAAAGTGACATGGGCTCTAAGGACCCTTTTGAAAGGTAATGGGATTTAGGATGCTAAGTCCGTAAAGCAAAGGGCGCTTTCAAACATTTCAGACATGGTCTACTTCTTCACAGAGCCTGTAAAACAAAATTGGTGCTTTTTTGTTGGTGCAGAAGCCAGAGAACCTGGAAATGGTCTGATGCCGTTTTGACTTGGGAGCATTCTAATTACCTGTCCAGAAGTCTGTCTCATTCAAATGCAGCAAACAGCAGTATAAAAACTATTGAATGTTAAGTATAAGCCAGCTCAGCAGCCTTGCTACATGGCAATGCAACTGCACGGAAGCATGAACAGTCCAGTGTTACTAATGCCAAAGACATCATGTTGGAAAAGGAACCTTGGCAGGTCATTAGGACCATCTCGCATAGCAGCAGTTTTATAGTATTTCTGGTGCAATAAGATTATAAGAGAAGAAATGACTAAATTTTCACTGGTGAAATGGTGTGTCCTCAGGGGGGTTCCCAATTACCTCCCCCATTATATTTCAGGACACTGAGAATTATTAGAGCTGAGGTGTGATACCTTGGTGCCTAATGTCTGTGCCAGCAACATTGTCACATCATCCTGAAGTGTACAACCCAGTGAAATGCACATTTACTAGGCAGATTATTAGCTACACAAGCTGGGACATGTTCCTCCCCCAAGCAACTCCACCGGACCTGATGTGTTTGTACCAGCTGGGGTTGTTGCTTTTTGATTGTTTACATTACAGGGGAAAGCAGTGACTGCCGGGGGGTTGCTGGAAATTCTCAGTGTGTGTCTCTGGATACACTGGGGGAAAGGGTTGAGGCAGGTTGGATGGAATTGAGGTGGCTGCAACAGTTTAGGGCTCTTCCAAATTAATATGGGGCTCAGTTTCCGTTGTATTTCAGGGGGCTTTTGGAGCTTGCGCTGGGTCTAAGGCCTGCTCTAAGCTATTAAGCCTTGTATAGGAGGCTGGAAGCATTGAGAGGAGCAGACAACACAATTGCTGTAATGATCGTTTTCCCCCTTTCTCTACCTGGCGTTGCCTCCAGATCTCCCACGCCCCAACCCAACCCCACCCTGTGCACCCCTCTCTCCTCCTTTTCCATCAGGCACTGAGGGATCTACACAAGGGGGGAAGCTCCCCTTCCTTATATCCATGAAGGTTTCACATATAAACATCTGTTCGAGGAAGACGTTATAACAACACATCATTAAACATTGATTTAAAGACAATCATCTTCCCTCTCTTTAATTTCACAGCACCTTTAAAACAGCTGCTAGGCTGCAGCAGGGACTATCAGCCAAACAGGAAACACATTGTTAGCTGCTAGCGTTAAAACAGTAGAATGCATTAATTTATGAGCTCCTGCTCCCTCTCCAAACGTTTTATTATGTTAATATCACCTTAATGTGATGGGAAGGCCCTGGTGCCAAAGCCTTTTTGGCACAGTGTGTGCCATCCTAAATTACAGGCTGGATCCCTTCTGGAGCAGTCTTTGGAAAAGTGGAGTAAACCATAAAGCACTAAAGTTAATATTATCTTACAGTCTAACAGCCAACTAATACCCAACATGTGAATCCCATTTACTCCTTCGCTAGGCAACAAATGGCAAGTGTGGGATTGGACTGTTCCTGGTTTTATGCTATTTATCTTCGTGATCCATTCCATATTTGTCTCCCTTGTTTTTCAGCTATAGTTCTAGGCCTTGAGACTTGCTGAATGTCAAGAGATGCCCCTACTCAAACCCAATGGTTAAATGGTCTCTGCCTTGTGAGCGTCTCCTGACACTGCGCCCATGCTAGTAAAAGCCCTGGCTTTGGTGATTGTCTCTGAAAAAGAAAAGAAAAGAAAAGATCTTGAAGTTGAATTCACTGAGTAGGGAAACTTCAGAAAGTTTTCTGAAAGACTGAATTCATGTAAAGAGTCTTTAAAAGGATAGATAGATAGATAGATTAGATAGATAGATAGATAGATAGTTTCAACAACTAAGTGGTTAAAACCCCCAGGTCCTGAGTTTTTCCAGGGGCTTTTCTTTCAATAAAAATAAATAAATGGCTAACCCTCTGCTGCCCCTTCCCCCTCCCCCTCAAAAGGGCAAGAGAAAATGAACTTCTGTGTCCCTTTTCCTGGCACTTGGGTCCTGAGAACCACGGGCTCAGGCTAGAAAACTGGGTGGATTTAGTAGTGTTCCCACACACCGGTCCAATTATACCGTCTGATCCTGAGTAAAATACAAACCAAGGGGGAAAGCAGCTGCACCCAGTGCTCCTGCCCCAGTGAGAGAAGAGCCTCACCACCACGAAAATCATAGCAACCCCCAGCCCATTCCTCCACCTGAAAATACCCTGCACCTATTAGGCTTTCCTTTGCAGGTTGACCCTGCATCCTGTTATGCAGTGAGTTAATCAAAGCTATGGCTAGCTCCACAAAATGGGGGATTAGGCCTGGGAACCGAAAGGAATCCCCTTCTGCAAATCCCCAGGCAAGTCCTTGTTAGCGGACGCTAGGATCCCTGTTATAGTTCCTAGCAAGGAGGGCGGGGGAGGGGAAGGTTAGGGGGGAATGTTATTGCATCTGTCAATAGCAATAGTGTCCAGTGCGGATGAAGCGCTGGAGAGCTGTTGGCAGAAAGGGCCATTTGAGTGTTCAGGGAGCGAAAGAAAAACGAGCAGGCCAATTTGTGTTTCCTTTGCTTGGCCTCGGGGCCAGGGCACTGGGGCCCTTTCCCCTGATAAAGGGCTTCTGATTTGAACGTAATAAACACAGAAATGGTGGGAGCAAGAGACTAAGAGGGAAGGGGCTGTCAGACGACAGACGTCCGGGGACTCTCCAAACGAGTCTCTGCCAGGGACGAGAATCTACCCGCCCCAGTGCACCCTCCTGGTGTGAGCGGTGCAGATACGTCAAACCTGCTTTGAGGAGCGCACGCCGCTGCGCGTTTGTTCCTTCCCAGAACAGATCTCGGCTGATGAGTCAAACCAGTGACAGTGCTGGGGACCAGCCGGCAGCTCCGGGATAATCACCCCCCGCCCCGGATTCCTAAGCGTTACTGTGCAGAGAGTTATAAATAAGGAGGCTCCCCCAGCCCCTGTGCTCTGGCTGCGAGGGGCAGAGGCAGGTCGGCTGCAAGGGTTAATCGCCAGGAGCTACCAAGAGGAACGTGGTTCCCCCGCGGGCCCGAGGCAGGGGAGCCCCGCGCACGGGTCTCCGCGGCGCACTCCCCTCTCCCGAGTGTGGGGCACCCTGGGACGCTGGTGACGTCAGAAGGAGCCGGGGGAATCTCCTGGAGAAAACCCCAAAGCCCCAGGCCGGGGAGCTCACAGCTCGGTGCTGGGCCCCGGGACAGGAGCGCGCCGAGCAGCTCCCAGCTCGGTGCGCGCCAGCTCTGCACCGCCGCCCCGGGCAGGAGGCTCCGACCCGGAGCCAGACCCTCTCGGCAGCCCCTCCCAGAGGCTCCCCCGGCACTGGAGCGCACCGGGGGCAGGACAGGAGCGGTAAGAGCCCGGGCACATGGACCCTCGCCCCAGAGCGCGCTGAGCTGAGGCTGCCCCGGAGCAGAAGCAAAGCGCAGCCCAGGATACCCGTCCCGAGCCGAGGCGGCCCCTAGCCCCTCT
Source organism: Gopherus flavomarginatus (assembly GCF_025201925.1). NCBI lineage: Eukaryota > Metazoa > Chordata > Testudines > Testudinidae > Gopherus > Gopherus flavomarginatus. Next base: position 12,014,111 of record NC_066623.1, read on the forward strand.
CCCTGGGATTGTACCGGGTGCCTAAGGAGCGACCCCAGCCCTGCCAGCCGCGTCGCCCGGGAGCAGCACACAGGTAAGTGCCCCTCTTCCTTCCTTCACCTTTGGAGCTTTGCAGGTGGCAACGCTCACCCAGCTGGGGCCATGGCGCCTGGATCCCGGCCCTTCTGCCCTGCAGGCCCGGGGGAGCCGGGCGGCGTGTGCCTGGGTTGCAAGTGTCTAGCGCCAGATTCTGAAATCGTAACTCCCGGATCCCCAGCTCTCCCCCTAAATCCTAGCCCTGCATCCCTCCTCCCCTGGGGCAGGGCCCTGCCTCTCCCCGCGTTTGCTCTGGGGGAGCTTGACCGGTACAGTTGCTCCTGCCATTAGGCGGGCGGCCCCCTGCCCCGTTTTAGGACCGTGTTTAGCGGCGGGGTCCAAAGAGAGGCGAGCCAGCCCTTCCACTGAACGCAGCAGCCAGCCTGCCCCTCGGAAGGGGATTTCCCCATCCGCGCGTCAGCTCGCCCCCGGGGAAAGCGCTTCCCAAACAGCCCTTCCACGACGGGGGTTCACTTGGCGACAATTCGGTCTGCTCGGGTCCTAAGCAGCCGGGAGCCGAGAGGGGACGGGCTGGGGAAGCCGATTCCAGCCGCGCTGCTTTTTCCCAGGCAAACTCGCCCATTCCCGCTGGTCTCCTGACTGCTGGCCTTCGCCTTGAAGTTGCAGCCCTTGACATCTTTATACCTTGTATAAATTCCTCAGGGTCTCTGCACTTCGTCAAAACTGACAAATACGTTCGAAAATATAATTCCAAGGGGGTTACCTCATTTTACATACGGGAAGATTTAAGCAAAACCGGTTTCAGCTAAGGGTGTTTTTGTACGTGGCCAGGGCTGTACAGTCTCAAGGCTGGGGAAGAGAAACTCCTCGATAAACGTGACAAGGAACAAATTTTAACATCGCTAATAAATGTTATACTGTTATGGAAAGGGTTCGTGAGATTTCTTTTTTACAGGCTGAAGCTACTTGATCTTTGGTATTAAAAAATATTGCTGGTAACTGCTTACAGCTCACAGGACCATAATAATATTTCACAGGTGTAAAAGTTCATGTGACAATCATTTATGACCCAAACAAGTTGGTTTTAACAGTGTGATTTTAAGCCGTAAGAATTTATTGTAGTAAAGGTTAGAAAATGGCATTGAAAAAAAATGCTTCATTTACATTCCCCTTACTCAGCGATGGAAAGGAGCATTGGGTTCATATTAATGTAGGGGGAAAAGTATCAAAATTATGCAAATATATAACAGATGACGACGTAGTGATTAGCATTATGCACAGAAAGAAAAAAGTCTGTTCAATGTTAATTTCCATTTTTAGAGAAATAATATCTTAGATCCCTCCTAAATAGGTTTCTATCTCATGGCGTCAAACAGACACCATCTCAGTCAGTAGTAAAGAAGGCATGTATATATCCTAAAACTTTAAGAAATAACTGTTACCAAAACAGTGATAAGGAGAAATGAGGCATAAAATCCTCATACCTCTGTAGTTAAGTAGTCTTTTTCCATCTCTTAATTAGGCTAAAATGTATATTGTGGTTTCATACAGAATTATGTGATTAGGAAGTTTTTCTAAATCTTGACTTCAAAAAAAAAACAACAACAACCCAGGATATTGTTGTCTTCTTCCTGAATATTTCCAACAACACACGCATCTTTAAATGGTTAACACAAAATTCATATCAAAATAGAACATCGTGAACTATCTTTTGGTGCATGTATTGGCTCTTTAAGGTATTTTATACTTATGTATACAAAATAAATCATATTTCTACTTACCACACAAGTTTACATGTTCTCATGGTGGCTCATTGCCCCCGTTTCTACCTACTGATTTTACATTTGACTTCCATATTGTGAGGAGTGCTGTTTGCTTTGGAAAAAAAGAACTCAAATATAATTCATTAAAAGTTTCTTATTGGCTTGGAATGCTGTCAAAGTCCCTATAGAAGTCCCGCCGGGTTAGTCAAACAATCCAGTGTGAAGACTTAATTGTTTTTAATAAAAATTTGCCTTAACCATAGTATAGTTAATTAAACAAAAAGCTAGATAAGAATCTGGCGAACCCCACAGACCTTCGTTTACAGTTTATTTTATTGTTCACACAGATTTTATTATGGAATTGAGTCTTTCCAAGAATATACCTTCCTATGTGGATTTAGGTAAGACAATAGAGAAATTAAACATGGATTGAAAGGTTTGTTGTTTTCTTTCTTGGTGATAAATATCAGATTTGTGTTACTTTTAAGTAACAAAGGAGAAAAAACACACTCTAGTAAAGCATAATTCTTTAGCTTGACTGCCTCCTCCTAAACGCGCTATTAGAGACTAATTTGTTTTGTTTGCTCTGAATTTTTACATCTAACCCGGTGTGCTGATTAACACAGCTTTCTTGAAGGCAGTATTTTCCTATCTCTTACCAAGTTGTTAGTTAAGGTACAGTACTTACAATAAAACTGGAAGGAAAGTGTCAAGTTCTTATCTTTGAGATTTCTCTATTGTGTTTGTTCTCTGCATAATTTCTAAAGGAAAAATACACAAACGAGACAGCGAGAGGTGTAAAATAAACCCCAATGGACCAAACTCTGCTGTCGGTGTAAATGTGGAGTAACTGCAATGACTTCCGTGTGGTAAATCCAGATTTACACTGGTGTAGAAAGTTTCTAACCTTTAAAGTCAACATTTTGGGGGTTTATTTTCTGATTTTAAGGAGTTGAATCCACACAAAAGGTAATGGTCTCTCCAATTTTGTATTTTAAAACAGGAAATATCCTGGCTCTCCAGAATGTCAGTGTTGTTATGAGAACATTTAAGTGCGCAGTGCATTATTGGAGTATTTCAACATTTCAGAATATGTCCTGTTTAGGGGGGGATGTGTTTCCCCCATCAAAACACTGCCAGCAATTAAAAGGCTGCTCGAATGAAACAAGGTGGGGGGGGAATAAAAGGAAACATAATATCGAGTGGCTCCAATGCAGCCTCTTTTCTGCTTAAACTACAGGTTTTAGTTCCTCAAAAACTAAAAAGGTTCCTAACGAATGATAGACACTTAGATCTTGGGTCATTGATTATGCTGGATCAGAGATATCTTTTTAAATCCACAAAAAGACACACATTTTAGATCTAAAGATGCACTGAGGAACATGAGCCGGCTGGCTAACAAATTCCTGTGCCCTTTCCTCAATCAATTAATCACAAAAGCATTTTCACTCTATGGGAGGAGAGGGCTATGGAGCTATATTATATTTTTCTCACCTAAAAATTGCTTCTAAATTATACATCTTTGTACCTGTCTCTCTCCCAGGTCACACTGGGAATAGTTAGTGCTAAACACAAGGCTAAAAGGCAAGACACTGCAAATAGCAAATCAGGTCTGGAAGGCCTTGAAAGGGACATAGAAGATTCATTTCGGCTTGCCCTTCTGGTTTGCGCTTGCGATTAAGTACAGTCTCAAATGAACTAGATGTACTTTGGTGAGACAGTTGTCATGGAGTGATGACATACAACTAGACGGGTTTTTGGGAGAAGGAGGGGACCCCCTCTGTTTCCAGCTGCAGTGATAGAGAAAGCATTTTTCCTGCAGTCAGTTGCTGTGTTTCAAGAAAGCCTTGGGTATCATTTGTATCGGTCAGAAAAATTAAGCCATCAACTTTTTATCCCAAGTCTTCTGTAAACTCCCCCAAGGTTAAATTCAGTGTGTGGCTTTACTATAAAAGTCCCATCATCTGTTTAGACAGTATATATTAATGTTTGCATTCACAAGGTGCTCTATACCTTTTCCGATTACTGTCCAGCATTATATATATGTAAAATGGATGAAAGTGAGATGGTGTGTGTTTACCATATCTGAATGCCCCTAACCTTCTAATATTGGGTGGGATTGTTTAGTACGGTGCTGAGAGAAGGTAGGTGGTCCCTGCGCATTTATTTAACTAAACTGGGTTTTCTAGTTTGAACTTATCCACTTGTGAGGCTTAGAGCTGGAATGTCCCTTGAATAAATAGATTGCCCTGAGGCAGTTTTACAGACAAAACCCTCTAAGCAAATTCCAATTTTTCCCTTTGGGTTTTAATTGGGGGAAATGGGCTAATGCCAGAACACCCAGTGGAACAAATTCACTGAAGCCAGGGCCGAATTTGAGGTCTTCTCATTTAAAGAACTTTACAGTTATAGTTTGGAGAGGTAACAGGATGCTCTCGTCTAATGGGGACTCCTCGATAGGAATGCTAAGCGCACACGGCAAATGCCGAGGGGAAAGCTGGAGGGGAACCCCCCCATGCCTAGCAAGGTGTAAGGCGCATCAGTGCTGCCTAGTGACTTGGGAGGCGTGTGATGCCGAATGGCCAGGTTGGTTCTGAGACAGAGAACTAGCCGCCGCATCGGGACCGCCTTGTACAGGGAGAGGCTCTGCTAAATGGCTGCTTGTCGTGCTGATTTGTTTTCGCTCATCCCCTGGGGAAATGGCTTTCGCCGTTGCACAGAGGGAACATGTAGGTACGAGCCAGTGTAATTTTCCACCATCCTCCTTCTGCGCGATTGCACGTGAGTTTTCTGCTTCTCTGCGCTCCAGCTCGCCCCCTATCCGCCTTCAGGTGACTGCACAGGTCCGCTTGTCTGTCCCCCACCCCCAGCCTGCTACACTGGGAGGACTAAATGGACAAGAAAACACCATTTAGTGCCTTCAAGCCAGGCCCCAGCCTGCAGCCTGTGAAGGGAATTGACCAGAGTAATTAGTTGTTTATCTAGGATCTTACCGGGTTATTTCTGCACAAACAAAACCCTCCCTGCAGGAGGGGATCCGTCAGCCTTTCCCGAGGCTAAACGGCCAGTGCCTGCAATCTGGAGTGAGGTTTGCGGCCCTGGCCGGGAGTCTTAAGGCCAGGGGACTGGCATCTTTGCTGCAGCAGTAATGCCATGTGGGCACTTAATTCAGGTGTGAGCAGCTCCAGGCGCGGACACAAGCCCCGGGGACGCAGCGTAGCCCCGGCTCTGCCCTTCGGCTTCAGTGGCAATTGCATTTCACTCGGGTTTTTCCACCAACGGGTCGGGAGCGCTTTTGTTGTCTAAAACGCTCTGCAAGCCGCGGCCTCTGGCCGTACTGCGTCCGCTCCCGGCTCTACAGCGGCGGGCACCTCTGCAGTTCGCCTCCCGGGCATGCCAACCTCCTCCGAAAGCAACCGACTGCAGGTGCAAAGGGAGTTAAGTCGCTTCCAAGGGCGGTGCAGCCCTGGCATCTCTCTGTCATGCATCCGATGAAGTGGGTATTCACCCAGGAAAGCTCATGCTCCAAAGTCTGTTAGTCTATAAGGTGCCACAGGACCCTTTGCTGCTTTTACAGATCCAGACTAACACGCTACCCCTCTGAGACTATCTCTGTCCTTTATGGACCAGTGCATGCAGCTGAGAGCGGCGCGGTGAGAAAGTCCGCCCAGGTGGGTTTGCCAGGTGTGGGGGTCAAGTCTGAGACTGGGGCGAGGAGCCAGTAGCAGATTCCAGCGAGCCCCAGGACAGAGAACAACCGGGCTTGCAAAAAAACTTGCCGCTTTGCTTCCCGGGTCTGTTTGTGCACGTGGGCCCGGGGGCTTTGGTTTGGGGTTGTATGTCTCTTGTGGCTGGCTGTATGTCGGTGTGGTTGCCCGGGTATAAATGTGTGCTTTTTGTTTGTTGTGTCTATTATGAGTGTGTGTTTCTGCGTTTGTTTTGTGTTGTGCATCTAAGCGCGTATGTGTGATCTGGGGCAGGGGGTGTGTAGTGTGTGTTTGCATCATATACGTGTGTGCGTTTGTTTTGTGTTGCGTGCCTGTAGGATTTTATTTTTGTGTGTGTCTTCTGTGTGCGTGTGTATTTCACATTTTCATGCGCGCAAAAACGACGTGCACAAACACAAAACACATACAAAGGCACCCTATATCCTGGCGTAGGGGTATGTGTGTGTGGGGTTGATTTATGTTTGTGTAGGTACGTATGCGTCTTGCTTGTGTTTTGTGTGATTTGTGTGCCTATGTTTTAAAAAGACACAACGCTGTGGAAATCCCGCAGAGTGACGGGGAGTACAGAGAGTGTCTAAATACAGAGCAAAGGCGAGGAGAACAGACGCTGGAAACAAAACGTGAATGAGGGAGGTTTTCAGAGATTCGAGGGATTTGTTTTTATGTACAACGGTAAAAATATCCACCGACTTTCTGGGAATTTAGCAATCGGGGGAATAGACAGAATGATCTGCTACGATCTCCTTTCTCCTCATTTAAAACCCAAACTAATATTTTCCAGCCCTTCTGGTGAGAAATAAATAGAGTTTAAAATACAGATTCACAGCTGATGAGCGGCGCATATTGGTGAGCTCAGGGTGTTGGACTGATTTTTAAACCCTGGTGAGTGAATTTTTTTCTACATAATCTGTACCCTTGAGGGAGTCATATCTTGCCATCAGTTTTAACCCGCCTTCTCCCCCGTTGGAATCAATGCCCTGCGATAGTATATTGGTGACACATCAGCTAGAAGTTATCTTTATACACGGGAGAGAAGTGGTCAGGGGCTTCGCTTTGTTGTCTGGGGAGGTATATGGAGGAATCCTTGCATGCATCTCAGCGCAACACACAAAGTTTTATTGTCCTCTGATAAAACAGTTACGCATTTCACTTGGAAATGTAAAGCTTTCTTGTTAGGTTAGCTTGACACAATGAGTCCGAGCCAAGAGGGCTGGGACCTGTTGATTGCACCTCTTATTTTGTGATAAGGATCAAAAGCGCTTTCTCTCCCTCCTTATTTATTTTATGGACCAGACTCTGCAGTCTGGACTGAGCTCCCAATCAAGCCAGTGGGGAGTTTTGCTTGAGCAAGAACCGCCTGATCAAGCCCCATATTGTTTATATGTTCAACCCCAAATCACCAGAAGCATCCTTCTAGACGAAATAAACCCCATACACAAAATCAGTCCAGGCCTCCTCCTTGTTCACTCCGGGCCATATCATATTATGAGTTGCTAAACAGACGTCTCAGCTGAAATCACTGAGGGGTTCTGCCTATACATGGATGGTCTTTGTTCGGAGCCGGCTGTGATTTTTGGCTCCTTTCCTTGGTTTTCATTTATTTTTAATCATGTATTGGACCTGACGAAGAGCTCTGTGTAAGATCCAGAGTGTGGCTCTCTCACCAACAGAAGTTGGTTCAATAAAAGAAATTACACCCGCCTTATCTCTGAAATATCCTGGAACCCAGGAAGCTACAAAAGCACTGCATACATGTATTGGAATGGTATTTGCCCTTGGATTTGGGGAATGCTGATTCTTTGGGAACAGTGCTTAATAATTTATAGACACATTGGAGTCTACACCATGCTAATAAATCCGAAGAGGAAAATCTGGCAGAAACTTACTTTTCTGCCTGATATACGGCCCGCTTAGCTTTTTTTGTGTGTGGATGGAACTAAAATGTTCGGGGCTTTTTGTTCTGTTTTGAGTAAAAAATCCGTCTTGGGATCAATGGAGACTTTCTGCTCCCTAGCCGATGGCACGAATTAGCTCTCTCTTTCGTAGCCCCGATCCTGCCGTGCTTTCCCCTCAAAAAGCCCCCTGGGAGTCAATCGGAGTTTTGTCTGAACAAGGAGTGAGGGCCGCTGGCTGCTCGTTGGAGCGTTAGCAAATATTTGGGCAATTTGTGAATTGCTGGGGAACAAGCAGCTGTTTTTGAAAACATTTGAAGCCTTTATCATTTCTTCTCTCTCTGTCTTTCTTCCTGACGTGTTTGAACTTAAAATGGCCAGCACGGATTTATGTATTAAAGCCAGACCTCTTATTGATAGAAGGGTAAAATAAAAGTGTTTTTTAACTGTTCTCGGTGTGTCTCTGTTACCTGCAAAACTCCAAACTAGATGTTTTATTTTTAACACCCTCAAAGCCCTACCGGGTGGAGTTTGTTTCTTTGTTTTTAAATGCCACATTCTGGTCAACTAGGGTGAGTTTTGTTTATTCCCGACAGAATAGCTCTGGGAACGGTGGTTTCTAATAAAAAAATCTGACACAGCTGGCTCTGCAAAATATAACAGAATTATAGATCAGGACCCTACTCGCAATCTTACTATGCTTGATGCGGGAAATAAAGGGCTGTAGGAGTGGGGAAACTCCAGTTTTTGGAGTAAATTCACTTCCGTTTTAACCATTTCTCCCTCTTTCTCCTTCATGGACCGAACCAAATACTTTCCTCCCTTGCAGTAAGTGGGATAGAAAGCGCGGAATGTTCCTACAGGACCTGAACCGAAGTTCACTGAAGTCAATAAAAATATTCCCATGACTCTGGATCAGTCCCTTAGACGACAGGACCTTATTCTGCAGTCCTTACTCAGGCAATGCTCTCCAGTGAGTCCCCCATGAGTCCCTCCCTGCGGCCCCGAAAGCCACCTGGCCCCACTTTCCTCTCTCTCCATCAGTCTACCCCTCTTGTCCTGCTCAGCTATATAGAGCAGTTTCTCCACATCCAGCATCCGGATCCGTCTTGGGACTTCCTTTTTCTTCCTCCATCCAGCTTCCTAACACCCTTTTTCTGCTTCCAACAGAGTGAGAAACACCCTCTTCGGGGCTCCCCTCGCTCCTTTTCGCTTAGTATGGAGCCTGCAGCTTTTCACTGGGCATTTAACGAATAATCATAACAAAGCTGCGCTCAACACCCTCCGCTCGGCTATTTTAAATACAACCTGCCACCAGCCACGCCCTCCGACAGGCCTGCCATTGCCATCAGTGGGAGGAGTTCGCTGTAAAAGAGCGTGTGACGTCACAGCCACGCGGTGGCAGGCGCGAGTGACGTCACACCTAGGGACTGCTTCCATAGCAGTCTTCTCACTCGGGGACGCTTCTGTGTGCTAGAGAGTCAGGGGGTTCGCAATGCCTAGGCTGGTCAAACGTGTCCCACGCCATTCGGAGGCTGACGGATGCCTGGGTGGGGGAAGTCATTCCACTTTAGGAACCAGCGCTGAGAGCTGTCCTCTGCACAGGCCCTGCAGGGAACCTTTCTAGTTTAATGCAGTGACGTCTGGGACAAAAGATTGGTGGCTATATTCACGGATGGGGGAGGGGGAATTGGAAGCAACATCGTTTTAAAATGGCCAGAGATTGTTCAAACTATTGCCCTTCCCTCCCCCCCCCCAAAAAAATAATAATCCCTCCTCTCCCTCCACTTCTTAATCTACCCCCTTCCGATTAAAGTGGCACTGGGACTTGGCGGCTGCATTTATAAAATTAAAATCAAATAAAACTAAAAAAAAATTGAAAAAAACCACACTGGGCGAGTGTTGCCAGGCTGACATAATGGTCGCCTGCTAAAGCCAGTGTGTTTTACACTTTGAGGTTGGGAGATGCTAACCAGGCTGCAGTTGTTTTTGTTGTTTAGTTTGGAAAATCTCGCAAAGCCACAAGCGTGGAGTATCAGCTGAGAAACGATCTGTTGAGATAATCAGTTAAAGTCATGGCATCCCTAAAATGGAAAAGGACGTGTAGCTTTTGACAGCTATAATGGAAGGGAAAGTGAGCCCTGGCACCATCTCTCCTGTGCATGGAAAATATGACATGCTGACACCGATCAATTTTATAGGCGCCAGCGTTAAAACTGGAGACGATCACCGGTTTCTGACACTTCGGCTGTATTGTATAGACTCGTGGTACAGTCGATCTTTTTGTGCCATTCTTCGGGAGGTCCCGGTAGCATTTCATTTAGACGTGCCGCCACAATAAAATCTCATGTAAAGGCGGTTAAAGGAGTGGGAGAGAAACTGTCCCAATTTGGGCAAAACAACAGAATTAAATGCCTGCCCCTAGAGATCTAACCGTGGGTCCCCCGCCCCAGGGGAATTCAAAGCAGAGCTCTGTGACACAGCCTCAGGGTCGCTTAAGGTTGGCGTTTTTATCATTTAATTTCTTACAGGTTTTGTTTTCAGTTTCTCAAGTTAATAGATAGATGGAAAATCTCCATCATTTTGTTTTAAAATACTACTGGGATTATTTACCCAATAGACTGGATCTGGGAATTATATACTCGCAAATGTACTGGTATGTATACATCAGTGGAATCTGTAGCTCAGTTGTCCATGTGTGTAAATAATGTATCAATCACTAATAGACCATTTAGAAAACCAAGAGAGCGACTCATTCACAGAGCAATAAACCACTAATAAATCAATAGATTCTATCATTAATTAGCAATTTATAAATCAATAGATCAATAAACCGTGTATAAATCAACCCTTCTGGTCATTAATAGGTCGCTTATAAACCAGTAAATGGGATCATTTGTGGCTCAGTTAGATTTGTAAGGGGTCTTCTCCTACAGGATGGAAGTTGAGGCAGTCTGAGGGTGTAGCCCCCCTAGCCTTCTCCAAGCCAGAGTCCCTCAGGCGGCACTGGGGGAGTTTTGCCTGAGGGAGAACTTCCAGGAACAGACTCTCAGTCTCACTCCGACATTAACAGATGCCTTGGGCAATAGAAATTGGACCAAGACTTTTACTGGGGGATCTGGTCCCGCAGGCAGAGTCCCATTTGCACCAACGGGCGCTTGCCCAGCAGCGGCCCTGTCGCCACTCAAGGAGCCTTTGCTTGGGGCTCGATCCTGCAAAGTACTGAACGGCAGCAAAGCACTTCAGCATGTGCCGGTCCTGGGTGACTTCCTGACGGACCGAGGAGAGGACTGTAGGTCACTCCTCGTTTCCATTGCGTTCCAGCGTTAATTACAGTTCGAAATAAAGCCCTGTTCAACCCCCAGGGTGGCGCGCGGCTGGCTCTGCATTTGCGCTTTGCTTTGGAAACCTAGAAGCGCTCCTGTTTGCCTTTGGCCTCAAATGCAAATAAACTGTGGCTGGCTCAAAGCAGGCAAACGCCAGGCGAAGAGACATTTCTGAAGACCCAGAGTGGACGCCCCTGAAATCTGCTCCTCCGCAAGTTCCTGGGTCTGTGTTCCAGTCACTATAGACAGTACAGCCCGTTCTACCCATACGGAGAGCTCAAAGTGATCAGACCTGAACAAGGCAATTAAAAGGACCAAGGACATATCCAGAGCTGCTTGAAATTAGTGCAAAGACTCCTTTATAGAAGGAATAAACTCAGTTGTTTTTTTGAGAGCAGAGGGGGTCATGCCCGGGCCCCTCTAGCCCAATTAACGTCTCTGGGAGCCCTGCTTGGCTAAGGGATACAGAGCCCAGCCCTGGAGCTCTAATAGCCATTTAGAGAAACATTCGCCATAGAGAACTCATTTTCTCAAGCCGAAAGCATAGCATCCCTGAGCTCGAGCGCTATAATAGACATAACGCCCACCCATGGGTAGGGGGGTATGTCCGATGCTGAGGACAACTCTAGGCCTTGCGGTCGCGGAAGAAAGTCTGGGAAAGTTTTGAATCTAAAACGCACAACTTGTTAAACCTCTGTTATAAAAGGTAAAAGAAACTGCAGGGTGGGCATGTAAACAAAACCCTAACAACAAAAACAATTTTGAAAATCGTCCAATTTTCATACCGCTTTAAGCACCACATTTAAAAGGGTCAGATTATACCAGCACCACTGTTCACACTTTCCTATCAGAATTCCCCGTGTGGTCTCGCATCACTACAGATTGGGACAGATACAAAACGCTTCTGTTTCAGACCCCTGAGAGAACTCAGCAAAAGCGCCACGAGATCCTGTGCTCACGGTTCGCTATTTGTCCAAACCTGGTTTTGGCTGCAAAGAAGGGAAACTATAAAGAAATTTAAAAAAAAAAACATGCTCGAGATAAGATCAAATTTTTGAACTAGAAAGAGAAAATATATGAATCATTATCTCCCATTTCTTTTATTCTTTTCAGAAGGACCCCATTCATTTCTAGTCAGGGAGGTGTGTAAAATCAGTGGATCTAATAAAATACCAGATGCATTTTTAAAGCTTGTCCCTTTTAAATAACCTAAAAATTGCACGATTAGCCCTGTGTGCACATAATTCTTAAATGTAGTTTAATTCAAGCTTGACAGACTCTGGTATGAAATCAGTTTAAGAGCTCTGTACGTATAGATACAATTCATATGCAATTCAGAGAAGTTATCCAGTGTCGTTTTCAAGCTATCTGTTGCTGTGCTGAACTGCAAAAACAAACCCTCCAGGATCAGAACTGTTGCTAGAGGAGTTTTACCTGCTAAGTGTTTGGGGTACCCCTCATTCAGCTCCCTTTCCCGTTTTTTGATGTTACGTAGTGACACTACATGGCTCCCTTGGCCCTGAGTCCCCTCCTCCAAATCCCCACTATAGCTTTTAAAAAGAAATACATTGGGCAAGCACAGAGAGAATGGCAGAGGAACCCAAAATAAAACCCAGGGAGGAAAAACTAAAGAGTGGGAACAGGCTTCCATCCCCTGCCCGTGAAACAGTTCAAAAGTTCCTTTCCACATCTTTGCTTGGTTTGAAAGCAAAATCGAGTGTCAGAGTGGAACAGTTAAACTGAGCAGAGAAGATAAAGAGGAGACGGTTCTTTCTTCTAGAGAAAGAACCAGATCTGTGCCCTGGGTCCCTTGCCCCCTAACCCCTTCCCTAGTGAAAATCCCTTTTCCATGAGTTTGCTTTTTAAATCATCCCCACTACCTGCCTGCCAGCGATTCACGGGTTGGCAAAGCAGGAGCACTGGATAGCTGTCAGCTGCCACTTGGCGGCCAAAATCCTTCCCCTCCCTATGACTAGACCTGCACTTCTCCGAGTGTGTCAAGCATGTGCACCCAGAGCCCAGAGAGTGTCCGGCGCTGTCAGCTCTAAAGGAAAAGGGAATGGGACCTTTGCATTACAATCCCGGAGGAGCTACGGAGCTCTGCGGGGCAGGAAGTTCAGCAGAGCGGACGCCTCTGCCCCACGTGTGGGCTGGGGAAGATGACAGACCTGTCGAGTGCTAATAGACCGGGCCACTCCGCTGCTAACAGGTGCGGGCCCGGGGACTGGGCCCCATCCTGCATTCCGAGCACACTCAAAACTCCCCCGTGGGGGAGCAGTAACGCAGGATCGGGCACAACGAGACACTGCCCCAAGTCCAGGCTCTCCCCTGTGCTTTCGAGATGTCCTTCAGGGAAAGTGGCCTGGCCGGGTATTTGTCGCTGGCCTGTTGGGGTCATTGGAAAGTTCCAAAGCCAGGGACTGATTGCCTCCACGGCAGAACAGGGTTTCTTTAGAGTCTGAAATCACCATCAACACCCCCCCTCCCCTTTGCTGTAAAACACAGCCCAAAGGTCACTGACCGGGGCGTGGACGGAGGGAGCAAACTGATGCAAAACAAAAAAAATAGTGCTTGCTGCGACCTAGATAATAAAATGTGCTTTCTCAATAGGGCAGGCAATTCTGATCATGCGCCGAACACATTTAACAGGGATGCTAAAGATCTCTTGGCGATTTTAAGCTATTTTTTAAAGTTACAGTGAAACTGATATTTTTAATGAAAGGGGTTTTAAAAGAGAGAGGGAAAACCCACATTGGTTTACGCAGATACCGTGGCTTGTAACCAGGTGATTCACCTAGCCTAGTAGCAGTCATGTGAAACCCGGGTCTCTATTAATACGAAAAATAACTCTCTGTGCTGATCAGCATGAGACTAGTGTAGAAGTGGCGGCCACACCCTCAGAGGGCCGGTGGCTGGCGATTGACCTTGGGAGGCATTCGAAAGCCAAAGCGGCCCTGCGGGGGAATGGCACTTCCAAAACGGACATTGACACTTGCTGGAGAGGATCCTTTTCTGGATACATTTTTGGGCACTGTTTTCTCCCTTCAAAAATTGCCCAGATCTCCCAGCCTGAAATCCATCCCTAGAACAACCAGCCACTTTCTATGGGTCACAGAGAGTTCACTGCCAAGGATAAAGAGCTGAAAGATGGGGAAATCAGTCTTGCCTCGAGGAAGGACTCTGCAGCAGTCCTTACTCAGGCGAAACTCCCATTGACTTCCAGACCCTGAGCTTTGGAGAGGGTGGCCAGTCCCTGGGCTTTGGAAAGGGACTGAACGTGTTTTTGGAGAGTACTTTATGCTGTTCTTTCTTAATGAAGGTTTGTCCCCAAAAAGGGGGAGGTGAAATGCTCTTTCCAAAGGAAGAAAAGATGAGTGTGGAATTTATAAAGTTGAAGGAGTTATTATAGCCACATGAAGGGATGGTAAATACGCTGCAATAATAGGGTTTTCCAGGAGAGTAAAACAGGCCATTTTATTGCAACATGAAGCAATGTTATATTTATTAGATTATAGTTAGTGAGCGATCAAACCACAACGAAACTATTAAACTTTCGCTGGAAATAAAAACTTCGCTGGGAAAATAGTTTAGGGTTGTGTGTGCAGACTTGGTTTTCCATCGCTGGGTTGGGGATTTAAATTCCCCCTCTAGATGCCTTAGACGGAAGGCTCATACACCGAGCCGGGGCGGGGGGGGCAGTTGATCCCCTTTTAAGAAACAGCAAGAGAAGGACACAGAGAGACCCCAAAGGGACTGGTTGGTGCCAGCCCAGAGAGAGTGGGGCTGTTTTCCTAGATCTAGCAGGGGGCTCCTAACAAGAAGGCCTCTGTGGGGGGGAATTCAGGGGGTTGGATTGTTTACTAGATCTGTAAACAACTCATTAGTTAGTCACTAAAGTGACACCACCCTCTCCTGCCAGAAATGTTAGGACCCGCAGGCAGAGCCAGAGAACCTGAGACCTGGCTGTCTCCAGCCAAACGCACCGTGCAGCGCTTTAATGAGGGCTGCTGCAAAATGGGTGCCAGGCTGCTACGAGTCCGGTTTATAAGCCCCAAAGCAAAGGGACTCGCTTCTTATTTGTAGCTTTCAAACCACAAGGCCGTAGGAAATTCCCCACCACCCCGGATTCCGCTCCTAGCCTCCTGTCCTAGCGCCCAGCCCGACCCAGGAGGCTGGGGATGACCTTTGCGTGGAAACCGCTGGCGCTCGTGCCATGTTCCTTGCAAGCAAACAAGTAGGGAACACGCTTGGGCCGCAGGCTGCTCTGCCTGACCAGCCCCAAGTCCGGGCGTGTAAATCACAGGAGACGTCGGCCCTTGATTATTTCCGCTTACAAGTGCGGAGGTAAAAAAACAACAACAAAAAGCCAGCGAGCGCCCCATATGTATCTGCTGGTCCCGAGCTCTGCTGCCTGACGAACTCAAATCAGAGCCACGTCTCTCAATCTTTGCACACCCCTTGGGAATGTGATAACCCAGGCCGCGGCGAGCCAGGGAGCCAGGTTACCTCTTGCAGCATGACAGGGGCCAGACCAGGAAGGTTTCATTTTGTTACCAGACATTCTTTGATGTCCTAGGAAAACCCCCCCTCCCAGAAGCAGATTCCCCCCCCTTAAAACGTGCCTCAGAAACGTCCACAATAAAACTGCTTGTGCGCAGGTTTAGAAGTGTAGTATCGCCGCGAAGAGGGAACGCACGTTTATTTCTCCCAATAGATAAGCAAGTTGAAAGGCGCAGCTTCCTCCTTGCGCTTATTGTAGAGCGAGTGTACCCAGCGCGAGTAACCATTCCCGTGCAAGATGCAATTCTGCGCCTGCCCTGCTGGGGGGTTGGCGGGGGCGGGGGTGGGGGGGGGGATAGATGCCTAGATCTGCTTTGCAGAAGACTGGAAAGAATGTGATCTATTTAGATTAGTCTCTGAAATATGTTTTTTAAATATTTGGGGCTTAACAGATAGCGTAGATGGTCAAAGAGCTAATAGTGCGCGCGGAATAAATCATTGGGTTTGGGGGAAAGTTTGGGGAGGGAGGGGGGCGCTGATTGGTTTAGGGCTTGCGATGGTAAGAGCCAGCGCTGGGACAAAAAGACGTTTCTTCCTCCAGCAAGAGGAGCAGACAGGGCAAGAGACCAAGGAGGATCCTAACCGTGGGGAGACACTCCGCCGGGATCCCGGGGCAGAGGGAGAGCGCTGTGGCTTTAAGAAACGTGCAGCCTGTATTCCAGGGCGCCTTAGCGACAGCTCACATCTATGAGGAGTTTGCAGGAGGTTCTTCCAACTAGATTAGGCTGAGTGAGCGCTAGACGGAGTGATATATTAGCGAGACTGGGAGGTTTTAACCTTAAAGTGGGAGGAGTTCGGTTTAACTACAGGCATTTGTTCTAGGGCAGGTCGCTTTAATCTCTTTAGCTTGAAACTATCCAACTCGCAACCCGCATTTTTCTACCAGGGATCTTTTACCACTTTCATGCATACGCGATTGGACCGGTGCAGCTATTGCAAAGCAAAGACCATCGGGCTTCTAGGCATTTCTCAGAGCTCTTCTTCTGCCTCTTTGAAAATAACAATAAAGTAAAGCAACCCATAACTAGTACTAAGTGGATTTTCAGACCTTGATATATATATATATTGTGGAATAAACACCTGCATAAACCCAAATCAACCCAGCCTCCTTGCCATGGATTCCTTTAAAGGTGGGATGAATTTGGAAAGACTGCCAGAGAGTTTAAGACCGCAGCCTTCACATGACATGGCTTCCAGCTTCCATTTGCAAAGATCTTCTGAATCCAGAGATCCGATTGAGAATTCAGCCAGTGAATCGTCAGATACAGAAGTCCCAGGTAAAACCCTTTCACTGCCTCTTCTTCCTTTCCCCGCTTGATTAATTCTAATGCATGCTGCACAAGAGACTGTTCTGCCCAGGCAGGATGCACCAGAGAGATTGAAATGCCAGGTGGGTGGGTGGGTGTAATCACTAGAATTAATTAGAGCCAAACTGGGAAGGTGGATAGGGGAGACCACAGATACCGAACTGACCCTCTTCCATGCCCCGACTCTGACGGAAGAACATTGCTATCAACTTCAAGCTGAGATACAGGGTGGGGGTTGGGGTTTTTTTTACAGATATTAATTTATCAGGGGGGTTACCACAGGGAGTGCGGTTCTGCAAAATATTTCTGAAATAATGTCAGCTCTGCTGGGGTTTATTTTCCAGCTCTAGCTGTAGAGACATGTAAACGGATCTCTCCATTAGAGGAGGGGGAAAACTGCAAGCATTAGGAGGGGAAATGAAGAGGGGACTAGAGAGAGACCAGGCAGCTCAGATTTATTATTATATGGGGTGAGCGTTACAAAGCTTAATTTTTAATTTTATGTATAGATGGGGAATAAACCATAGCGTTTTACAAGGACTGAGTTGGACCTAAACAGGAGTCGTTTGGTCTCCGCTTTTATATCCGCCTGTTGAACATGTGCAATTCTTGTAGGGGAAGCTGTGGTTTCCTAGTTTGTATTTAATTAAAACAGTAGTCGTCCCTCTAATGACAACACCATATAAAGGATGCAAAAAGCCCTGGAAAATTTGGACTACGCAAAGCAGCGCGTGGTTCCTTCTTCAAAATTTCCCTGCATAGAGGGTAGTTGGTTTTTTTTTTTAAATGATGGGTTTTTTTTAATTTAAACCGGTCTTGTGCCTGCAACCAAAACAAATCCGAATGGTGGCATGGCAGCAAACGTTCTTTTCTGCCTCCAAATCTGATTTGAAAACAAGGCTTTGAGCGTAGACTGGAGGGGGTGGTGTGCTTAGATGTGTGTGGGTTCCCCCCCTTGAAATACTGTAGGGGATAATTGCTCCATTTTGCTCTACCCCTAAAATCTGATCCATACATTCTAGAGAAATAAATAGCAGGGTTCATTTACTCTTAAGAGAATTCACAAAATACCTTTCACTTTCGAATGGAAAAGTGTGCTAATGCCAATTAAGAGTAATGTGTGTTGTTATGATTTGAAATGGCATCACAGCCTTATGACCAGACGATATTTTTCATGGAAATCATAGGGGGGATAAATCAAATGCAAAGATTGCAATCACTTTGATGGATGGTTTCTTTGAGGACACTGATTTTCCTTACTTGTTTGCTCTCCCGCCTGCACGAGAAGCTGCCCCAGACACCGAGAGGTGGAAAAAAAAACTGTCTGCCAGAAAGATTTGTGTGTTCAAAAATGAAATCATTTTCACATGCAGACTTTACAGTTAGGTCATGTAGACTCGGTTCGCAGACCCGCGTTTTACACCAGACGCGAATCTTTGGGAACACAATTAGTTGCAAAGGCAGAGAGGGAGGGGAAAAAATTGTCTGGCCACCAAGGATATTTAAATGGAGTTCGAGGCCTTGTTTGCTCTGCAAACTACTTAGTGGAAATAGTGGCCATCCGCGCTGCAATAAGCCCATTCACCAGCCTTTGGTTTCCATTTAACCGTTTGAGGTCCTGCATTTTTACTCCCAAGAGTTCCCAGGGAAGCCTAGGTACAGGGTCTTTTCAAGTATGAGGAATCAATTGTTTTGCAAGGATTATTGTTAATTCATTTTAAAATATTATTATTATCAGGCTCTGAAAGGAAGTCTCTATTTCAATAAGTTAGCATTATCTTTCCATTCGTCCTACCTTCATGATGTACAGCACCGCAGAATAGTCTCATTATTTAGCTCTCCATGTGACTGCCTCTCAAAAAGACCCTCCAACATCAAGTCAAACTCATTTGTATGAGTACAAAGGGATGGGTTTGAATATACAACACGTGTGTGTATTTTTCTCTCTCTAATTTTGATTTAGTTATTGTGTGTAATATAGATTAGTATTAATTTGTATAGATATGTATATTATACACACTAATATGTGCATATATATTAAAATAAATACATCAAAATTAGAGAGCGAGAGAGCGAACCATACACTTGTGACATATATGCACGCAGTTATTTAATGTGGCTATTGTGAAAATAAATAGATCAAAATTGTACATTGACATACATATGTGTTATACATATTATATATCTATGTATATACATCTACAGAAGTGTTTTATAGATATATGTGTGGAGGGAGATTTTATCTCTACACATTTATAATTTAAAACCTTTCAAATAATGTATCGAATTCCTCATTCCATATGTGTAAATCCAAAAATGTATTAAAAAATATAAAAACATCAGCGGGTTTTCCCCTTGATTTTAGGTAGATTTTCTGTTTTTCCCTAGTAATATCCAGCGATTATGTTGAATTCCTTCTACAAATTTAGATAAACACTATTCACAAAAGGGGAATGTTTCAGACAGACAGCTACCAGCGTTTCTTACCTTTCATTGGAATTTTGAATAAAGCCTTTAGTGGATCGTTCTCTGCTTAAATAAATTCTATATTCCCGAGGGGAAGGGGAGTTCACCTTTTCAATTTATTCATGTTTTATTTTACACTCTCTGACGTTTTCTGAGATTAATACGGCGGGGAAAGGACCATATAAAACAATAATGCACTCGAGCAGAAGTTTTTCTTTAGGTTGAGGGGGAACACAGAGAAACTATTTTAAATAGATTTGTTTATTACTAATTATTATTTTGCCAAGAAGCTTCCAATCTAAAAGCCGAGCCAATTAGACATAAGTTTCTTCCCCTCTGTAAGTTTCAGAGCCCCCCCTAGATAACAGGACCAGTCCTAGAGGACAGGATAACTGAAAACTCTGTTTGGGCAATACATTTCAGGGGAACATTTTTTCAGGAAACCTTTCTGAATCACTAGGGCTAGTTGAAACAGAAAACGCGCCGGGCCTGTGGTAGGAAACAGGAGCTCTAGCCTTGTACGGCAGAGGCACGTATGTAGATTTTTAAAAGGAGGATTTTGTTTTGTACCTTTTCCAAATGGCTGGGGGGGAGGAGGGGAATCTAGGGGCCAAGAGGCCAAGTCCGTGCGTGTCACCGCTCGGGTCTCTGTACCTTGTTGTTTTTAAACAGAAAAAGACCGGAGCGGCGAGCAGAAGAGCGAAGATGGAAACCCTGAGGATCCGGCGAAGAAGAAGAAACAGAGGCGGCAAAGAACTCATTTCACCAGCCAGCAGCTTCAGGAGCTGGAAGCCACTTTCCAGAGGAACCGCTACCCGGACATGAGCATGAGAGAGGAGATTGCTGTGTGGACCAATCTCACCGAGCCCAGAGTCAGGGTAAGTGGGGCCCCAGCCACACTAGGGGCAACCCGCGATTCACTTCTCAGCAGTCCAGAGACATCAGCCGGCTTGTCCTTATAGGGCCCGATCCTTATAGGGACTCCCAGTGGCCATGGGCTCAGGCCCGCAGTCTTTTCTGAAGTTGAAAAACTTCCAGTTATTTGGTAGGATGCATCGCAAGCGAAAATACAAACTTATCAAGGTGCACAGGCGCCTGGCGGTGAGGAGTGAAAGGGAAAAATGACTTTGTTAACAGCTGCTAGGTGGTTGGCTTTTTAATACCGATTGTAGCATAACACATCATCTGTCAATTTCCTTTTCATTGCCAAGACTTACCCAGGACCTACTGTACTCCTTAGATAATACCCCGGTATAATTATAATATTGAACATACCCCCATACATATGGGAGGCGCGCAATGCACAGAGAATCCCCAATATATTAACACCCAGGCCTTCATTTTGTTTGGTCAACTTTCACTGGAGTATGGGAGAGAAGGAAATCTTTAGCTGAGAGGACCTGATGTCTTACAGGCAGCAACACCAGGCGAGCAGTTGTCAGAAGCTGGGGAAAGGTGCTGTCTCCTTTAAGCCCGTCTTCCCTTTCCAAGATTTCCCCATTCTTAAGATTCGGGATCTCTGGGGAGAGCATAGAGAAATCAAAGGCAACAGCTGGTCACGGAGGGACTTCATCTAAAGCCCGTCTGGGAAAGTGTGCCGTAATAACTCTGAGAACCCAGCTAGGCTGAGGCAGGGAGAAGGAATTAGAAGGTAAAGGATGCTACCAGGAATCAACAGCTGAATGCAGGAACTCCGCTGGTGTAACTGACCAGGGAAAGGCTCTAGGATCCTCGGGCAAGTTTTTTTTTTTAAATTAACTCCGTTTTAAGGAGCACACATAATATACAGCACAATAATACGGAGAGCCAGAGAGAAGGCTCCGCCACTATTTCAGAGAAGCCCATTTTTAAATCCCCCCCCCCGTGTCTGGAAAGGGCAGAATCTAGCCCATAAAAGCCATCTTGCTGGATGTACTGTTCTCTCCTGGATTAATTAAAGACAGTAATTTAACTCTAAACAGGAAATATATGTGCAATTCTCCTCCCCTGACTGAGAGAGTGAGGAATAGAGGTATCCTCCTAACACGTTATGAAGTCGGATCTTTTCAGGGGGTCGCTATTTTTAATGTAAACAGTCAATGGTTAGAATTGCCAGCACAGACCCAGAGAGCAGCAGCTGCAGAGGCCAATGGCTCAACCCTAAGGCACGTCTGTTCCTCCTCCCCCCGTGTAAAAGAGACTCGCGTGGGTGTCCCAGGTACAGAGTTTAACTGGGAGGATTCCAGTCCCTACAAGTCTCACTGGGGGCTAGATTAGACAGGGTTTGGAATGGATACATTTCATTAAAAAGAAGGAATAGACCAGCATAGAAATACAGGCAAATTTATACTCTCCTGGACCCAGTCAGTAAAGTGACAAGGAAACATACGGAGTCTGCTGATAAAATATACACAATAAGTGATGCGATTCAAACATGATGCTATCTTACAGAGTGAGGGGAAAGCGGTTAAAAGAATCCGCTTGGCACCGCGGAGCAGATGTCTGTATAGAACATCTCTCTGATGAGAAGAGACTACCGTATATCACTGTGGAGTGTGTAACGGCCCCTTCGGTGCAATGTACTCACCCAGGCATATAGCAAATGTTCCTCTACACAATTAAAGTTCTGTGATGAGGCAGATACGTTATGTATACTAGTAAACTGCACAAACTGTCAATAGACAAACGAAAGGACAAGGGTCTGGGCTAGATTAGACGCCAAAGTCAATAACCATTGTAGACACACATACTTGTAGGACTGAGCTGTCCCTGCTTTATAGGTCTCTAGCCAATCCGACCTCAGACTATCTAGTTAGGCCATTTATTTATTTTTAATATATTAACTTGTTGCAATCAAGTGTCTAATCAGAACGGCTCCTCCTGGCATTCGGATTTTATTGATTCTGATGGTTGGTTTGTGCTAGGTGGGTCTCTGTGTTGCTCTTTTTGTTTGGGGATATTTTTCCTCCCACCTCCAATTTGTTTTTCATCCCGGGATATTACCCTGGTTTGTTTCGAAAGCGGATTTGCTGACCGGGGTGTACTCCGCTCTGTGCAGGGGTATTAGTCTCTGCTGTGTATTGTTTACTCGCGGTGTCGTGTCTACACAGTCCCTCACCAGCTGCAGACCCACAATGTGACACAAGACACCATCAAATGAAAGGCATACACAACCCTGCATCTTGGAAAGTCCTTAAAGGGCGTCTGGATTTTCCAGCACTGAAATACGCTTTACACGATAGGGCCCCAAGAGGGGGCCAGGGGAGGGGGTTTGAACTGAGACCTTAAAGCGACTACTAGGCTGGGACTGGGGAATTAAACCGTTCTCTGGAAATTCACCAGCACAGAAAATAATCAATAAAGGAGAAAATGGAGGTAGATTTAACCAAGTCACTTCACTTCTGGGTCTCAGTGGCTGGTAACAAATAAAACCCCTACAGTTCAGAAAAGCCACTTTTGTCTAGATGGGTAACCGGCTAGCTGACCAAATAAGACTATGTATAACGTTAGCTCTTAAGGCTTTTCAGGGCTAAATACTCGCTGTATTTGAGAGCATTGTATTAATTACAGTTTTCGTTAAAAAAAAACAAACAAAACCCTCCACCACAACTCAAGGACTGAAATGGGCATTTATGTTGCTGGAATATTTCAGGAAGCAAATAAAACTAATATGAGTTGCCATTAACTGAATTTCTTTCTCCCCTCTGTATGGAGATGTTTTGGTTTGATGTTCAGAGATTGCAGTTTTGCAAATCCAACTTTCATTTGCTACGAGGGCCTTCTTTTAAAATGTCTAGAAGCCATAATTAAAACGATTACCCCTCGTTTTCAGGAAATTCCTGTCTGGAAGCACCTTCTGAGGAGTGAATTACAGGGTTTGAACATTCTGGCTTTCGTTTCCTCTTCATATTTATACGGGATTTTTTTTCCAAATAGACCCCGCGATCCTTGTTATCGCTATTTAAAAATAAAGCCCTGCCATTAAAAACGTTGGGAGGACAGGCTCAAAGAGCAGAGCCTCGCAGCCACAAGAGTCACCTAGTTTAGAGGGGGATTTAATATCCGCAGAGTTGAGTTAAGTGGGGATTTCAATGCACGACACAAAGTCGCTGTTTGCCAGCCTTTTGCAGGGGCTGCCGTGTGGCATGTCTCCTTAGGGGGCCTGATCGAAACCTCAGTGGCTCTAACTGCCCTACCTTTTTACCAAAGGGTTAAGGTGAGGACGGTTCGCTGGCTGATCGCACCCTGCAAAGCAGGAAGAGGCTTTTTTTGCCCCAACCTGGCCAGCCCTATCTTTGGAGGGCATTATCCCATCAAATCTGCGCGCGCACACACACACACACACACACACACACACACGACCCTGCAGTAAAGTTTGGCACGCAATGCTGGAGTGCTGCTTTGGTCTGAGTTAGCTCCGGCTTTTCCTGCTCTCTGGGCAATGCATTGGGTTGGGTGCCAGAGGTCTCCAGCCCCGCCCTGGGGATAAAGCCTGGATGAGGTTTGGGCATCAAACACCCATGAGCGCCCCTCGCTCCTCCATTCCCGACTCAGGGCTGTAAATTCTCATTAGACATAAAGACCCAGGCTGCATTCACCCAAAGGGCGAGGCTTTTTTTTTTTAAACCTAAACACGCTAATCCAATCCCCAGTTTATGATCTGTAACAGAGGAGTTTTATTGTCCAGCTTTAGCATTCGGAAACACCGCCGAGCCGGGCTAGCCGGCACTAATCAGAACGGGGCCTGGGCGAGGCGCTGCAGCGTGGCTAATTAATCCTCTCTGTAAATAAGCGCAGAAGTAAATGAAAAGCAGAGAGAGGCGCTGCGCACACATCCAGAGCCGCGGCCTGGAGCTGGGCCGGGGAGGTGACTCATCCCTCTGGGCCAGGGGGAACAAGCCGTGGGATTTAGGGAGAGGACAGGCAGGCTGGGGCAGCGTTTATGGTGCGCAGCGCGCAGGAAAGGCAACACCCAGGGCAGGGAGGGTGAGCCAGGGACTGTCCCCTGCAAAGCTTGGCTTTTCCTCCTCAAATCCTCCCTGGTGTGGGGAACTGAAGCCGCTCCTGGCAGAGGCTCTGAGAATCCAAACCGGAGCTAGCCCCCTGCGCATCCCTACCGAGTCCCTGCAGGAGCCTCGCGCACTTACCCTTTACTCTGACCTTCCCCCCTAGGTCTGGTTCAAAAACCGCCGAGCCAAGTGGAGGAAGCGGGAGCGCAACCAGCAGATGGACCTGTGCAAGAACGGCTACGTGCCCCAGTTCAGCGGCCTCATGCAGCCCTACGAGGACATGTACCCAGGCTACCCCTACAACAACTGGGCCACCAAGAGCCTGACCCCCGCGCCGCTCTCCACCAAGAGCTTCACCTTCTTCAACTCCATGAGCCCCCTGTCCTCGCAGTCCATGTTTTCCGCCCCCAGCACCATCTCCTCCATGAGCATGCCCTCCAGCATGGGCCACTCCGCCGTGCCCGGCATGGCCAACGCCAACCTCAACAACATCAACAACATCAGCGGCTCCTCCCTCAACTCCGCCATGTCCTCCCCCGCCTGCCCCTACGGGCCGCCCGGCTCGCCCTACAGCGTGTACAGAGACACTTGCAACTCCAGCTTGGCCAGCCTCAGACTGAAATCCAAGCAGCACTCCACTTTTGGGTACAGCAGCTTGCAAAGCCCAGGCGCTGGTCTAAACGCTTGTCAGTACAACAGCTGACGGACTAGCACGGGCCCAAGCAGCGGGAGAGAGGAAGCTCTGGGGGCTTGGTAACAAACACGGACCAGAAATCTTTTGCAAGAGACGCCAAAATCTAATACACGGATGAGTTGCAATTTTCCTCTGGATTATGCGGGTTGTATGTGTTTACTTGAACTTGCACAGAAGTTTCTAACGCGTCCACTTTATTATAGAGCAGAAGAGTGGAAAGTGGAAGCCGAGGGGGTTGGATGCTGGTAAAGGCTGGGGCTGTGCTGCCCAGTTTGTGGTAGGGGAAGAGGTTTGGTTAATGTTTACCACTCACAAAAAAAAAAAGTCACGTGCAGAATAAATTCTGCGGGAATATGGTTAAAATATTAGGTATGAAACTATTAAAAAAAAAACGTAAGGACAAGGTTCAACCACTTACCTAAGGTTCTATTTATATCTGCCGTTACGTGGTGCCAGATCATTGTGCTTGGCCGTTGAATAAAATGTTTTTAAAGTGCATGATTCTTGATGTTTTTTCTTTAGTGGAAAGCTATGATCCAGTCATTCCTGGGACTAAGCAAACTACAGGTTCCTACCTCTCTAGCCTTTCCAAAGGACTGCAGTATTGCCTTAGCAGAGAAGAGCACAAAAAGAAACTGGTCAGCCTTTGCTCCATCCCAAATCTTAGCCTGATAATGAAATTATCAGTCATCTTTACTTAAAAAGTGTTTTTCTTCAAAAAAAAAAAACTTCTAGAGAGTCTAGAGAAAAAAAAACACTAAGAACAACAAATGGACCGTCATTAAGTGAATCCTGATACTGCATCTCTACTAAAGAAACAGAGCAAGTCTCGATTGATGAAAGGTTGCTTAGCAATTCTGAAAAGTTACTTGTTTTTCTAGATGTGAAGGAAAAACAAGGAACCAAAAATAATCTTAAGGTGTTATGATGTAAATGTAGATGCTTGTTGGCAAAAAAAATGGAAATGATAAATATGATCTTTTAAATATTAATACGCATACAAAACGCATATGAAGTTTAATTGCAGGCATATTTGTTGCTTATTTTTGTCCATACTTATTACCTGTAGATGACAAAGAAACATAATATAAAATGCACAAGGTATGTCCTTTCCCAGTGTATTTCACATCTGTGGTAACCGTAACGCTGGATGTTTCAATAATACTGTTGTGGATAAGGATGCAGTATATATTGTTTTATAAGTTATGTTTTGTGATTTTTTTTCAAAATTAAAAGCATGGGAATAAAAAACAAACTCTAGCAATGCTTTTAATGTTCTTTTCTGGCTATATTTATGATATATCTCAACTTATAATAAAATAATAATAATAATAATAAAAAACCTTATAGTTTATTCGAAATTCAACATCCAACATTACCATTCCGGGGAGTTGGCTTTCATTAAGAATCATTAAATTTTCGAAAACTGTAAACAGCATTTGTTTGGCTTATTTGTTTGAAGTGCAGCAGACTGCGCAGATATTTAACATACATACCGTTGGCCCTCTTAGAAAGATAAGATTTAAGGGCCCGATTAATTACTCGATGGGTGAGGGGAATCAGTCATTAAAGTTTCATTCATTTTGGAAGGGGGAAAAGTTCACAACTAAGGTCCGGTAATCCTGAGTGGCAGCTCCAGCCACTGGAGATCCTCCCACTTCTAATTTTCTGACACACTTTACCACTACCAGTTCAATGACACAACAGCCTTTATAAATTCGGCTTTCCTAATTGCATGGCTAGAAGAACATTTTTGTTTATTTATTTGTCATAGTTTCCCTCCCCCCCAAAAAAACGACTTTACAAGAGTTAATCTTTGCATCCAAAAATACTTCCCTTATGCGTTAAAAGTTTGGAATCAAATCACTGTTTGTGTTGCTGGTCCTAACGCTTAGGTTTTTTTCATAGCTCTTCGATATGATCCAAACGGTTTCGACCCAGTATTTTGTATTTCAAGATTGCAAGCACAGTCATGTTAAACCACCGACATTCATTTTTGAGTTTTTGTATCAAGTTTGTTGAAAATTATATGATTCCATCCGCTGATCAATAAATTATCTGCTATGAAAGTAGGCTCCAGCACGCATTCACACTCACATAAGCTGTTTTAGAGGGGTCACGCACAGCATTTTTCCCTCGTAAATGTTTAGCTACAAAATCCAAATGTGTTAAACTACATCGATTGTAGAAATTAAGGTCTATAAAACGTTTGCACACGTTTACTTCATGCTGCTTCCAGCAGCCCTGGTGGCAATTGAATATAATATACATATAGAGAAATGTAAGATCATTAAAACGAGTCCTTTATAAAAATGCAGAGTGTCAATATATATATTTTTACAGGACAGCACACATCCGCGTTTGGTTACGACTGATTAAAACGAAGGTATCTATTATCCAGATCTAGCTAGCCTGGGATAGGAATATCTTGCAATTAGAACTGGTCAGAAAACGAGAAATATTTCCTGGGGTTGGGGGGGGGGGAAACTCCGAACATTCGAGGGAAAATTCCTCCAGGAAAAAAAAAGTCGAAATTTTACAAGTTCGAAAAATAAAAATAAAAATAAACTCGACCGGCTGGAATAGCTACATTTATACCCGTAGCTACTTTGCCTGTCTCGAGCATTCATCCCCTCTGACCCAGTCCCTCTTCCACATGGCTGCGGAGTTCTCGCTCCTGATCCCACACCGAATTGTCAGCAATGGTGATTTCTCCCCTTGGGTTTGATCCTGCTCCCATTGGTGTCAGTGGCGATCGACGCCCCTGGCGGGACAGGATCCAACTCTCAGCTAGAGCCAATGGGAGGCTTTCCAAGGACTGCAGGGCCAGGCTCACAGCTACGGCGTTGGCGTTTATTGATGCCTGCCGCGTTTCTGTCTCACGCACCGCCAAAGCCCCAAGCACCGCTGGATCCAGGCGCCCACGCCACGCCGCCTCCAGCTGCGGGGTGAAATGGACGCCTAGCGCTGGGTCCCAGGCTTGAAGCCCTCCCCTTCTGATGGCCAAGCGCAGGCTGCTTTAGCAAGCGGCGCCTGCTGGGCTTGCACAGCCAGGGACGAGAAGAGGGGCGAGGGCCGCAGAGGTATGTCCCACCTGTGACAAACCCCGCGTTTCCTTTGGCAGCCAGAGCTCTGCAAAGCGCCGGGCTGCGGGGAGGGTAGCGATCCTCCTGCCCCTTAGCCTCAGGTGTCCTTGGAAAGACTCGGGAACCGGGAGCGGGGAAGCTCGATCCAAAATGCTGAGCTAGGGCTGAAGCTGCCTTTCAAACGTTGAAACGCACAAGCCCCCCTGCCGCTTCCCCGGGACTCGGCCATGGCACCGATTTCTTGCCTCACTTTTGAAACACTTTTCTTCCCACTCCGCAAGAGCAACTCGTGGAGGGTTCCCAGTGCTCGTGAAGGGTTCGGCACTAAACGGTAACATGAAATAATACGAGTGAGTCATATCATTTCATCCTGCACTCACCTTGCACTGGATGTAAACTACAACAGCGCAAAGAAGTGAGTTGAACGGATCCTGGCAGTTTGAAAATCGTGGCTGCAATACTGGCCCAGTTGAGATCAATGGAAGTTTTGCCATTGGCCAGGATTTCACCCCAGATGTGAGTGCAATCCTGCATTGCTAATGCCTGCCTACGTTATTGCTGAAAGGATATTTCACTTCCATTTACCCTCTTGCTCTTTGCTCCCTGCCCAGAATGAAGAGACTTGTCTGTTTTCATTTTTGTTTATAGTCAATTTCAGGTTCCTGTTTCTCATGCATGATCACAGGGGTGCAAACCTTAGAAGCAAACACTGCAGGGAAGTATTTCAATCCCAAACTTCTCATGGATTTGTTCTTTAGTGTAATTTTTGATTATTTTAAGTTTTGTGAAGATTTTTTTTAATTGTTCTTGTGCACACAGTTAGGGCCTGTAGGACAGGGCTGAGAGCATCTAATTAAATTCAGAAAAGGTGAGAGGATCCTCTGCTACATTACTAATGATGATGATGTAGCTATTCATATACAAGCATCAGTATCGTTTATTGTGCAAGGTTTTTTTAAGTCAAATGTTTCTTTAACATGATTTTTCAAAGTCAATTTTCTTGTATCCAAGCAGAGCACCCTGTTGTTACCATCTCAGACACAGCAACCACTATATCGCTCAGCCAAATCCTGAGGCTGTTTTAAATTTTTGTAAAGGGATTGTAAATAAATTGCATAAACCAGCTGTGCACCAGGGATAGATTCTGTCTATCCACGTATGTTTTTGCATTGCACTCATCACCATGGGATCTGAGTGGCTCAGTCTTTGGAAGGCAACACTGGACCAGAGCTCAAAGGAAAGGGGTGAGGCTTTCACCCCCCCTCCACCTGAGAGGCACAGAACTGCTGGGGGAAGGGGGGAGACAGGAAATGAATGGAAGATTCCAACTCTTTCTCTTGAAGCTTGGGGCTGCAGGAAGCTCTGACTCCAGCAAGGAGGAGAGATGGTTTTGTCACAGCTAGTTTCGTACCCAAAAAAGGGGTGTAGGAATGGAATCACTGGGCATATCACTCCTCCCTCCTCTGAATAATGAGCTATAATCTCAGCTCCCTGGCTCCTGACATCTCTATTTCAGCTGACTGAGCAGCACAACCCAGTCATGTTCCAGGAAAAAGACACACACACACACACCCCTCAGCAGAGAAGGGGTGGGGTAAAGGATATTTCCTCACCATCAAACCCTAAACTTTTACTCTTTATGTCCCTGTAACAAGGCACACTCCACCCCCAGCCGCAGATTCCCCAGAAACCTCTCAGACTCTCTCAGTAGGTGGCAACTTCATGTGAATTTAGTTATAGTCCCATGATCAACACCAATACAGTCTCATGAAGAAAAGTATTTACAATGTCTCCTGCCCTTTAGCCCTTACCCACAGGGGCAGGAAAGAATGGACCTCTCCTTTCCCTTGAGATTTTTTGTGATTATTGGGGCCTACAAGGTGTAACCCTATTGTAAACTGAAATGTAAATAGTATGTGAAAGTTCACAAGACAGTAGCCATGAAACATAGGTTATTAGGCCTAATACAAAATAATGAAGGGGATGAACTACGACACCCACTTTTCCCCTTTTCAGGTTCCTTAAAAAGAGACTGGTGAAAAAAACCACAATCAGATCAGCTCTCCCTTATCTCCCATCCCACTTGCATCCCAGTTCATCCCCAAAACTGCCAGCACTGCAACTCAACTCAACTCATCTAAAGGACTTTCTTCCTGGGAAGAAGGCCGGCTGGCCTCGATCTTGCTCAAGGAACTTTGTTTTATAAAACAAATAAATAGGAGATATACCTATCTCCTAGAACTGGAAGGGACCTTGAAAAGTCATTGTGTCCAGCCCCCTGCCTTCACTAGCAGGGCCAAGTACTGATTTTTGCCCCAGAGCCTAAGTGGCCCCCTCAAAGATTGAACTCAGAACCCTTGGTTTAACAGGCCAATGCTCAAATCACTGTGCTATCCCTCCCCTGCACTGTGAATGCTGAAAGTCATCACATGATCATGACATCCAATCCTCAGCCCATCAATGGGGATAGGCAACTGCCAGCACTGCAGAGGCACAAATGATCCTGCATTAGTTTCCCTTCCCTTGTGTTATTTGCTGCCCTGCCTCCCTCTTTCCTTCAATCATCTCTCTCTCGGCTTTTCATCACATTCTGAAGCCAACTGCTGTATTCGTCCAGGCCTGCCTTGTCTAAAAAGAAAACCAATCAGATGATGTTTATGAGCAGAGGGTAAATGAGGATCCAAGCAGCAGGTGTCATGGCCAACTTGCCAAGCAAAAGCATCCACTCATGACTAACACTGCTCTACAGCCAAAATGCTTCTGAAATAAATGTAGTCCAACTTTATTAATTCTGGGTCACTGAGAATGAAAATGATGCTTAAAATTGTTGATTGGCTCTAGTTTTCAAGATATGCTATTGGGTCAGTATATATGACCCTTGACTTGGGAATGGCGGAGGATAAGTGAGTTATAAAGGGAAGGGATCTCAATTTAAACCAGAAATGACTAAAATACATCTTCAACTGGATCTATGAATAAATCTATGACTGGGTTTGGACAGTACTTGCTTTTTAGGCAAAACAATGAATGATGCAATCTGAAGCTGGTATTGCATCATACATGATATGAATTGCATCATGTTATTCCTAGAAGTCATAGATGATGCAATCATAACGAAGCTTACATCACTCTGCTGAACAAATTGCCCTATATCAGCTCTAGAAATCATACAGTGTCATGCTCTCTTCTTTGTCAGTGTTTGATTTTGCAAAGGGACACATTTCTGTTTAGCCAAAGTGAGCAGAGATGCCTCGTACTTGTGTGAACAGTGCAGATAACTTCTGCTATGTTTGTGGTGAAGTGACTTTTGCATCACCAAAGCGCAGTCTAACCACTATGGTTAAGAAAGCCTATCACCTTTATTTTGGCTGCAAAATTGGAGATGAGGACAGGAGGTGGGCCCCACACATAGGCTGCAACACTTGTGCAACAAATCTTCGCCAGTGGTTGAACAGGAAAAGAAAATCTATGCCTTTTGCAGTGCTAATGATTTGGAGAGAGCCAACAGATCATACCAGCAATTGTTACTTCTGCATGGTGCCTCCAGTTGGGAAAGGTGTGTCAAAGAAGAAAAAGTGAACTGTGCATTATCCAATCATTCCATCAGCTATACGCCCAGTACCCCACGGAGAAGGGCTGCCGGTTCCTGATGCACCAGAATCATTCTCACTTGAATCAGACGAGGAAGAGGATGAAACTTCTGGTCCTGAACCATCAATGTCACAGGACCCACATTTTCTCCCATCCTCCTCCTCTGAAGCACACTTCATAACACAAGGTGAACTGAATGACCTTGTCAGGGATTTGGAACTACCCAAGAGTAAGGCAGAGCTGTTGGGCTCCAGACTACAGCAGTGGAATCTCCTGGCAGGCTATCAGGGCAAATGGAGCCCATCAATGCTTGCAGACTATTGCTGGACAGTGACAAGAGATACTCCATTTAATGAATACAAGAGACAAGCCAAGAAGCGCCGAGTAGACACTGAATAAGACTAAACTATGTACATAATAGTTTTTTGCCTTTTGTTTCATAATAAATTTTATTTATATAATCCTTTTGCTGATTTTTAAAGTGTTACATAAACAGGACAGGTGAAATATTATCATGTAAAGCAATCATGAACACATGAAAAGACCTAGGTTTACAATTTATGATTAAAACTCTACTATCTATACAATATACATGGACATAAAATGTAAAAACTTAAATATCTTAGAAACAGTAGCCAATCAGTTGTTTTAATTGTCATATTTGAATTCAGCACATCAAAATACATAATAAATATCACATTTTATCTCTGAAGCAGACGACTTCTCAAAAATTGTAGACCAGTGTAATCAGTGTTCCAAAAACATCAACAAGAGCTATATTTCTCCCATCTTTTCTATCCTGTCTCTCCTCCACCTTGAGTCAGTCTGTCTGTTTGTTAAGAAGAGAATAAGTAAATAACTTCTACAGATCAGGACTGAGAGTACAATTAACCCTTTCTGTTTCATCAAAGAAAGCTTGTTCTGAAAGTAAGGGACTTTGATAGTTTGCCGTCAAAAGAAGAAAAGCTTTAAAAGGTTTTGACTAAGTTTGCTTTGCACAATCACTCAATCACAGTTTCAATAAAAAGGCCTGGTTGGATTTCTTGTTCTTTCTTGTGTTTAATCAATAGACTTTTCATGTGAATGAATGCTTTTAGGTGATTGCCAAGTAAAGGAGTGAAACCAACTCCTCTGTTTAAAATAACCTGGTACCTACCTATCACTGGTGAAAAGTGAAAAAGTTTATAAACAACTGTGGCTCTTTGGGCCTTTGAAATCAATACTTATACCACATAGGTGGTGCTGGGACTTCAAGAAAGATCTTAAAGGGTTGACAGTACAAAGTTGGCAAACAAATTGCTTGGCAAACAACAGAATGCCTCCATAATTGGGTTTGGGAAGTTTGGTTCTTGAGGAAAAAAAATTAGAAGTTTAAAGTGGGAGTAACTATACCTGTTTCACTTTTACTAATGTTACAGGATTTTATCTTGGTGTTGTTTTACATATTTTGATGGATTGCCTGATTTAAACTGAGTTTTGACTTGCATTTCCTCTTTCTCCTCTCTCCGTTATGATCTGTGATTTTTATTTTGCATTTTGTTTTTGGCCACAGTTGTATCCTGGTTGTTTTTCTTAAAATCTGTAAGTACTTTTAAGGTAAAAATGTTTTCTTCAAAAAGACTTCAAAAGAATAATGTCAGGAATGGTACCTGATCTCTTGCCCTAGAGGCTATCACTTCTACTCCTCCAGCTAATTTTAGCCATTTTAGCTCTGCTGAAGCTGTTCCCCAGGATTTAACTAGCATAAGGAATGAAGGGATGAATAGGGATTTGTTAGAAAAAGCAAAGAAAATTCGATCTTGGATGTGAGAAATTGTTCCAAAAGATGCTGATTCTTTTGAAGGATGCACTGAGAATAAAAGAGGGCTTGGAGTGGAGTTAATGGAGAGAAACATTGCATACTTGGAAAAGTACCAGTTGTGTAAAAAAGAGAAACATTTAATTGTAGTTTTAACAAGATTGGCTGCTAATAACTGGTTTTTTAATCTGAAGCACAGAAATCAGTTACAGTCTGTGTCACAAGAGTTTGATAGTCTACTGGGAGAAAACTGTAGATTAAGAGGAGACGTAGGTAACCTTGCAAACAGATTTAGAAAGCATGTTAAGAGAAAAAGAATTGGCTTCTATAAGACAAATTCTGAGCCGCAGGATGGTTTAGTTAGAAGAAACTCTGCCTGTAACAATCTCAGATGAGAATGTTAAAAAGGGAGAGAGAGTTCAGACTGTGTTTGGGGGGAAAGGAATTTGAGCATCAAACTGCAATTCAGGAACATGAAGAATTGCTACAAGACACAGCAGGCTTAAAGAAGGAAAAGGAGGCTGTGAAATCAGGCTGTTTAAACTGGATAATGGAAAGAGACAAACTCAGTGGTTTGAGCACTGGCCTGCTAAACCCAGGGTTGTGAGTTCAATCCTTGAGGGGGCCATTTAGGGATCTGGGGCAAAAACCTGTCTGGGGATTGGTTCTGCTTTGAGCAGGGGGTTGGACTAGCTGACCTCTTGAGGTCCCTTCCAATCCTGATATTCTGTGGTGCTACAATTAGTGTTACTGCAGTTAGAAGTGCAAAAGAAAGTTGTTATAATTGATTAAATTACTGAAGAGAAGGACGTGAAGAGTGGAGGAAAAGAACAACCGATTGACACTAGGAAGAAATTGCAAGATACTTTGAAAGCTGAAGTGATGTTGAAAGGAGAAATCTAGGGGAGTTCAGTGGTTTCAAACATGTGGCGTTATAGGAACAAGGTAACATTGCTGAAAATCAGCAAGAATTCAATTCTGCCTTGAATTAACTAGCCGAGAACTTGAAGCAAGCACCCCTGTAAGGACGAGATAGGCAGTGAACAAAAGCAACGCTGAGGCGATTTGGAAGGAGATTTGGTATTTAAGTCAAATGATGAGAAAAATTCAATTTTATTCAGCTAATGCAGATACTAATGTTTGCTCACAGTTAACTGTTGTGGAAAACCACTAGAAGAATTTAAGCCAGAGAGCACTACCTTTCACAGACTGGTGATGCTTGGGTTGAGAAAAGAACCCAACACGTGGCCTATAATATTAACCAGGAATGACAAAGTATTTGAGCTCTATATGACACACCGGTTTTGCAGGACAGAAGTGTCCTCAGTGTGAGGAACATGGTTTTAAGGGGTTTAAATGGACTCAATAAGTGAAATCCTGAAGCAGGCTAGAGAACAGTGGGCAAGACCCAAGTAAACCAACCAAAGAATAAGAGAAGGAAGAACCTAAACTACCCATCTTCACTGTGAAAAATTCCAGTAGCTGGAGAAAGAAAATGGATCAAGTTTAACTAAAATAGGTGAAATGCATGAAAAGATTTTGGCCCTGGAAACGAAGGAACCTGACCCTTTTCCTATCCCAGCCCCTTCTTTTCTCCTTTACTTCTACCCACAGTAGAACCTAGCATCATACCAATTTGCCCAACCAAACTAATTTTGTCCCCCAGCCTTGAGTCCCAAGAAAGAAATGGCGGTGGGGAAACAGCGGTACATGAAAAATGAAAGAAAATACCAGGTAATAGAAGAAGCTACTTCGATTTAATAGGCCAGAGTGAGAACTTCCTACAAGCACTATTAGGTTATGGAGCTGAAGAATGTTAGTAATGAGTTCCTTTGTTTGCAATGCCTCAGATAAACCATGCTGAGAAAGGAAATGCAGAGTTAATTCGCACAATTTTGATGAAACCACTCTTTCAAGACTGAGTTTGTTTGCAATTCGAGCTTGTCCTGCCAAAGGGGATGGGGCTAGGCTCACACCCGTTTTCTGTCTTTAAAGGTTCTAGAGACAGCGTTGTTGTGGGGGTAAGTTTCCTTACTTACTTTAAAGCACAAGTGGACTGGGAAGATGAGGTTTTGCAATTAAAAGTAAACCCTTCTTCCTACGGAACGAAAAGTGTTTTGAAGTCTGTTTGGTCAGCTGGTCATGAAGGTTTGAAAAGTAACTGTCAAGAAAGGAGGACTTTTACCTGTCCCCACCCCCTATGGAAAAGTGTATCTAAAAAGTAAAAGAACTTGCCTATCTTTTCCCTGCACCTCTTTCTCCTCCCTCCCTATCTAACTGCTCCCCTATTTCACCTCTGTCCCCTCTCCCTTAACCAACCTACTCTCCCAAATTACCCCCATTTTCTCCCCCACAACCATTTTCTCCCAGCCTGCAGTCTGTTCAAGGACAAATCTGCACAGCATGAAAACGTGTAACTTGCCATTCTTGTGTTCTTTGACCAGAAGTGATTCAGAAGTGTTTTTACCACAGAAAACAAGGAATCAGTGTCTTGATTAAGGTCTTTCTCTGCCTTCTGCAAAGTCTTTAACAATGGAGAAAATGTCTGAACAGTTATACAGGAGCAATCTAAAATATGGCCTGGGTAGAAAAGAGTTTTCTTCCTTAAGCCTGTTTGGGAATACTCAAAATTTTCAGGCTTGTGAAGTGATTTCTCTCCCTATCCAGGTAGGGAATATGAAATTCCCCCACTGCCCAAGTATGGTCAGAGATCTCTCATGCCCAGTGTACAAATGGCTACAATTTGAGATTTTGAACACAACCAGGCTTTCAACAATTTGGAGGCAAATCTGTGCCCCTGAATCCCACCAAAGGCCTGTTAAAATCTGGTCAAACAATTCCAGAGATATCACACGTGATTAATGAATATTCTGTACAGGTCCCACCCTTTGCAGAGAATTTCCCTTAAACATGGTAATTAGCAAGGACAAGTGTGGAATTACCCTACTGGTTACTTCCATCCTATTTGAAATTTCCAGGAAATTGGCCTGATGTTAGCTGAAGATGGAGTTAATCTCTTGGATTTTAAAGAGGGTAATGCCTTTGTTTTCGTACATAATCCATTGTCTGAAACAATTACAATTCCAGCACAATTTGATTTAAGTGTCCTGTTATCTTCCAGGTGGAAAGGATAAGACTTTTAGTTTATTCCATCAGTTACCATGACCGTGAAATCCCAGAACTAAACCCTAAAGATTTTGATAGAGAGGATATGTGTTATACTGTACCTTCCTTTCAGTTTGGGATTCATCCGAGAAGGTTACAAAATTCTCCTTACACTTGGCTAATTGAAAGGCAAGAATTGGTGTTGAAGGAAGAAATAACCAATGAGGTCCTACTTAATTCTGGTACAATATCAGTTCAACAGTCTGATATACTGACTAAAGGTTAAGATAAAATTGAAATTACTCCCCCAGAACCTGCATATGATTTTCCAAAACAGGTAGAGAACTAGCCAGAACTTGCTGATGGTTTAACCTTAGAAGTGAAAACAGAATTAAAGGAACTAAATCAAAGATATTAATCTTTGTTCTCTAGAGGCAGACCTAGACTGTGGAAAGACACCTCCACAAAGTAAGGATTGAGATCTCTCCAGGATCAGACCCAGTGTATGTAAGACAGTTAGGGTGACCAGACAGCAAATGTGAAAAATCAGGACAGAGGGTTGGGGGAATAGGAGTCTATATAAGAAAAACACCCCAAAATTGGGACTGTCCCTATAAAATCAGGACATCTGGTCACCCTAAAGACAGTATCATATTCCCTGAGGAAGAATTCATGCAAAATTTTTGGACTCCCTAACAGAGAGGGGAATTATAAAAGAACTTCCTTCTCCATATAATGCATCATTGCAGCCAGTTCAATGGAAACCATCCGGACTCAAGAGCAGATTTTGGCTCTAAAGTAGTTCCAGGGGACAAACATAAATTGGCTTTTACTTTTGCACGAGGGCAATGTGCTTGGAAAATAATGCCACAGGGGTTAAAATTTTCTCCAAGTGAGTTTAACTATTTTATCCACATGGCTTTACCTGACATAGAAGAAAAAGGCATAACTGTTTGTGTTGATGATGTTTTAATTTCTAATACAACTTGGGAAGAGCACTTGGAGGCCATCAGATACATGCTGGGACAACTAAAGAATGCTGGGGCAAAACTGTCCTCAGCAAAAAAATCTAAGGGCCAGAAAAAGGGAAAATAATTTAGGAATTGAAATTTTCTCTGAGGGTCTACAACCCCAAGCTCACAGAGGACAAGCTCTGATTAATTTGAAAACCCCTCCTAATGTATCAGAGGTACATAGTTTTCTAGGAGTCTGCAATTACTGTAGGCAGTTTGTTTCATTGCAGAATATGCCAGAATTGCCAGACACTCAGTAAACTATTCTAAAAACATCAGGATTGAGACTGGGGACCTGCGCAAGATCAAGCCACGAAAGAGTGAAAAACAAAGTTAAGCCAAGCCCCTTGCTTGATTTACCCTCAGAAAAGGAAAATAATTTTACTTGGAGATTGCCTAGACAGAACATAGCACGAGTGCTGCATTACATCAGAAAATGGACTCAGAACACTGAACTATTACTTATTACAAAGGACTACGTGCTGTAGAGGAGAAATACTCCAACTGGTAACAATGGTCATCATTGAAATCAACCACCACTCTTCAAAATACCTGAAACCCAATCAAATTGGAGAAGAGAAAGTATCAAGAGCCTGACTAAACTCCTGGAGGCTAGATATGGAAGGAAAAGTTGTAGAAAATAAATATGTTAAAAAATAAATGGTTTTAAGGGTAGAAAGGTTAGCCCAACTACACCAAAGACAAGATACTGTGCCTGAGACAATAATTAAAGAATTGACTGATGTTTGCCCTCAAGATTCAAAATACCAATCTTATGAAGATATTTGGGTCAATTTATCCATTGCATACACAGAGGGTCATTCATTCCATCAAGATGGGGTCAAGTCTGTTGGTGCAGGAATGTTGGGAAAGGGAGAAATTGCAGAAAAATTTAGACAAGGTTCAGTCACCAATCAGTATGCTGAGATTGCTGCTGTATTATGGGCCTTAAAATCAGCTATGAAAACAAAGGTGTCAACTTCGGTTGTATGTACAGATTCAAGCTATGTGAGGAGTAGTTTCCTGTTTTATCTTAATATTTGGCATAACAACGGATTCCAAAATGCTGAAGGTAAACAGATCAGACACTTCGAACTGATTAAAGCAACATCAACTAGTTCAGGAATATAAATTGACCATTTATTGGAAAAAAGGCGAGAGGCCACTCATATGCAAATGGGCAAGGTCATCTGGGCAATGAGAGAGCTTGCCAAGGAAGGTGAGCTAAATCGAGCACCATGGCAATTTACATCACTTGACCAGGCACCTCCTGTAAAATCTCAAGTGGGAATATTAACTCTCAGTCAGGCAAAGAAAGCACAAGCTCTGTCTACTGATGAAGCAACTGCCCCTACTTCTGCTGATGGGAGTCAGTTAGACAAAGGTGATGTGATCTTTGTCAACGATGATCCAGAACAGGATTTGATCCAAGCCCATCTAAATGATCCAAATGTGTCCAAACTCTACCATTATGTCCAGGATCCTGTTAAGTCCCCCTTTCCTGACAAGGACTTTGAACAAAATCCAGAACTGTGAACAATGTTTAATTTGAAATCCAAACTTAGTATTCAAAATAAATTGTACATTTTTAAAAACAAAGGCGACCAACACTATAGAACGGTGGTTCAAACATCTTCTCAAACAATTATGCTACTGCATAATCATGATGAGCTATGGAAAGGACATCCTGGTATTAAAGCCACCTATGAAAACCTGAAAACAATTTGCTTACTGGACAAATCTGTATAAGGATTTTCAAAACTATGTAAAAAACAGTATTGCAAGTCGTAAGTTCCAACCCACCAAACCTCAGTTTAGGGCTCCACTCTAATAAAAGGAGGGTTGTCAGCCTTGGACAGACCTACAAGTGGACTTGATTGGACCTGTACCAACATCTAAACAATGAAACAAATATTTACTAATTGTGATCTGTGTCTTTACCAAATGGGTGGAATGCTTTGCAGCCCCCCATGACAATGATGACACTACAGTATGTCTTTTGGAAAATAACATTTTTACCAGATGAGGATTGCGCTTGAGAACCGAGTCTGACAGAGGCTGTAATTTTACTTCTGAAGTAATGTTCCACTTATAAAAAATACTTGGAATTAAAAGAAAATTGCATATTTCCTATCACCCTGAATCTTCAGGATTAGTTGAAAATGTCAGCAACAGGCTTGTTACCATGTTGCATAAAAGCTTGCAGGACAATCCACAAGATTGGGATATTAAGTTACGTTTAATTTTTTGGGCTATGCATTCAACATCTAGCAAAATGACTGGACGTACTCCTTGAACTTACGTCAGGAAGATCCATGGTACTAGCAACTCATCGTCTATATCAGGATCTGGCAGAAAATGATCCTTCCCCTGTCTTAAATCCAGAAGAGCACATAACAACCAAAATGACATTTGCAAAAAGCTTTTTCTTTTGTGCAACAAAGTATGGAAGAATATGCTAAGGGAGCAAAATGATACTATGATAGGAAGAGTGTTTCTAAAGAATACCAGGTAGGCAACAAGTGTTTTAATTTAACTATCAAAAAGAAAAAGAAGTAGCCCAGGAAAGTAGAGTTACCTAGATTGGTCCATTTAAAATAACAGAAAAATATCTCCTGTAACCTATTGAAACAAAATGATGGGCAATTCAACCAAATAAAACCATTTCTGGAAACCAAAAATTAGCTCAAGAAAAAACACCTTTTGTTCCCCTTTCTTCCTTCATGTTGTTGTTGCAAACAAGAAAGAGAGTTAATTAATTCTGGGCCTTCTGCCAGGGCAAATATAAGGACTTCCATGTTTATAAACAAACTGTAACTTCCACTGGCAAATAATTCTGGGTGTAATAAGTTTTAAATGCTCCATTTGTGTTCATGTTCAAAGGTTTTGTATTCTTTGGAGTTTGACTCAATGAAAGTTAAAATGCAACTTGCTGATATTGTTAAAGGAAAAAAGGTACCAATAAGCTCTGAGTTGCATACTTTGCTGGGTTTGAAAGATTCCCATCAAATTAATTTGTTTATGGAATCTGACCAGATTAAATCTGTGGTTCCCAATTTTGGGGTACAGGATTTACAGACCCTAAGCAATCACTTGTTATTATTGGGCAACCGCTGCTATTTTAACAGTTGTGATCTGGGATTGATTATTGTATTTTGGATATATTTTAAGATAGCAATACATGACCCAAGAAATTATCTGCCACCCCCACCCCCAACGAGGCATCTAATGCCCCTAACTCCTTCATATCTTCCACCATTTTTATTTTTGGAGGTCTTGGACCCCATCCACATGCCTTAGATCTTTTTGAGCCTATACACCCCAGAAGGAATTCCAGCCCTTTCAGTCACTCTAGGGCTCTCTCCTTTAATTATTGAGACCCTAAAGAGCCTAAGAAATTCAGGAAAGCAAAGATCGATAAAAGTAGGCCAGGACCTGCAGATCCCCAGGGCTCACGTTCTCAACCTGCCCCTGCAAGAAACCTGGCCTTAAAGTGGTGTGTGTGTGTGTGTGTGTGTGTGTGTGTGTGTGTGTGTGTGTGTGTGTGTGTGTGTGTGTGTGTGTGTGTGTGTGTGTGTCTAGCAACCCTAGAAGTAAAAATGTCTAAAACAAAATGGAATTTTATTTTTGAAATATAATGAATAAGTTTGATATGATAAACAGTGTTAAATTGTACCATGCTAATACACATAAGATCAAGATAGCTGCCTTTGGCTGAAGGCATGTAGTACATCAGTGTTTGATTTATTGATTTAGCTCAAATGCAACTAGTTGTACAAATATGATTTTTCATATTTGACAAGAAGTGCCAAGCCACTTTAAGTTCATGCAATGTTGTGTTAAGAACATGTTACATTTGTTTTGTTTACAATTGTATTTTTATGAAGAAAAGTTCTATCCCAGATGGAATTGGTTCATAAAAGAGAGGGATTATGTTGTGACTATTGAGCCTACAAGGTGTACCCCTCTTGTAAACTCCAAAGTAAAAATGTTATGTGAAAGTTCCTAAGATGTTACAATAACCATGGAAAAAACAGGTGAAGCGGTTTATGACGTTGAGGGTCGTAACAAGTGCAAAAGAACTAGTCAAAGAAGCTGGATTAGACTCAATCAAAAATCCAAGGAC
Source organism: Gopherus flavomarginatus (assembly GCF_025201925.1). Classification (NCBI taxonomy): domain Eukaryota; kingdom Metazoa; phylum Chordata; order Testudines; family Testudinidae; genus Gopherus; species Gopherus flavomarginatus. The sequence goes on from NC_066623.1 coordinate 12,055,590, forward strand.
TGTTCAAATTATGCCTGATAAAGACAGATGTGGAATCAGAAGTTAATGGACTAGAATTGCTGTGACAGATATTAGACCTAATTAGTCAACAAAATAATGAAGGAGATGAACTACGGCACCCACTTTTCCCCCCTTTTTGGGAAAAAACATGATCATCAGATGAGCTCTCCCATCCCACCTTACCTCCCAACTCATCCCCCAAACTGCCAGCACTGCAACTCAACTCTGCTCAGCTAAAGGATTTTCTTCTTGAAGGAAGAAATCTTGTTCAAGGAACTTTGTTTTCACCCATGAGTGCTGAAAATCACATGATCATAATATCCAGTCTTCAGCCCATCAGTGGAGATAGTCAATTGTCAGCACTGCAGAGGCAGGTAAAATCCTGCATTATTTTCCCTTCTCGTGTCATTTGCTGCCCTGCCTCCCTCTTTCTCTCTCAGCTTTTCAGTGAATTCAGAAGTCAACTATGCTGTATTCATCCAAGCCTGCCTTGACTACCAAGAAAAGATTCGATCAGATGACGTCCATGACCAGACGGTAAACCAGGATCCAAGCAGCAGGTGTGGTGGTCTACTTGTCAACCACAAGCATCCACTCGTAACTAATCAGCAATCTAGTGTTCCAAAAACAACAACAAAAGCTGTATTTTGCTGATCTTTTCTAGCCTGTCTCTCCTCCACCTTGCCTCTGTCTGTTTATTAACAACAGGTTAAGTAAATGTCCATCAGGACTGAGTAAAATTAACCCTTTCCTTTTCATCAAAGAGAGCTTGCTCTGCAAATAGCAAAACACTGACATTTTGTCTCCAAAAGGAGAAAGGCTTTAAAGGCTTTGTTTTGCACAATCTCTCAACCACAGTTTCAATATAAAGGCCTGGTTTGATTTCTTGTTCTTTCTTGTGTTTAATCAACAAACTTTTAATGTGAAAGAATGCTTTTGGGTGATTGCCAAGGAATGGGGTGAGACCAAGGCCTCTGTTTAAAATAATACCAAACTATCATTGTTTAGTGTAGGAAAGTTAAAGTTTATAAACACCTTTTAACTTTTTGGGCCTTGGAGATCAATATCCATAAACAGATATCAACACATAGCAGGCTCAGTTAGCCCTGATCCCCCCCACACACACAATCACTTTCTTCCTGTTTCTTCTTTTATAAGACTCAGCTGATGGGTTACTTGGTTCATCAGAACTCCCAGAATTACCAGCTAATTAGCTGCTTACTCCCCAGTCAGCCTTCTCTAGGGCAGTGGTTCCCAAACTTGTTCTGTCTCTTGTTCAGGGAAAGTCCCTGGCAGGCCGGGCCGGTTTGCTTACCTGCTGCGTCCTCAGGTCTGGCCGATCGCGGCTCCCACTGGCCGTGGTTCGCTGCTCCAGGCCCATGGGAGCTGCTGGAAGCAGCATGAGCCGAGGGACGTACTGGCCGCTGCTTCCTGCAGCCCCCATTGGCCTGGAGCAGCGAACCGCAGCCAGTGGGAGCCGCGATCAGCCAAACCTGAGGACGCAGCAGGTAAACAAACCAGCCCAACCCACCAGGGTCTTTCCCTGAACTAGCGGCAGAACAAGTCTGGGAACCACTGCTCTAGGGGAACTGGTGGGTGCCTAAGTTGTCAGAGCACTGGCCCACCTGTTAGCTTCCCAAACTCTGTCACAGTCGCCCTTAACCAGGAGGCAGATCTCATGCATTCTCACAGCTATTCAGATCCCAGGGTTTTTTTTTAAATGGGGGAGGGGGAAGCCTTGCACATACTCAGCAGCTCCCCTAATGTCACCCCCATGACCTTAGTGTCATCTACTGAAGTCAGGCTAGGCAGAGTCTGTGGGCTTGATTCTGCTCCCACTTGCATCCATATAAATCAGGAGTAACTCTCCACTAAAGCCAGTGGGATCAGATCAGCATAAGTGAAAGCAGAAAGAGGCCCAGGAACTACAAGCCAGAGAAGGGGAAGTGGCTGGGTGGCCACATACATGGCAAGGAGGAGACCTTTCCCCTTGGCACATGCACCAAGGCTACCAAGATAAGGTGAGCTGCACAGCTCCTGAGAGTTCCAGGTCATGGAGGCTAATGAGCACAGAATTTGGCTCCCTTCATGAGGAGGTGATGTATTATGTCTTCTTCATCTTGTACACCCCTTTGATTAGCTCTGGTTGCACCTAGAATCAGGAAGCAACTTCTCTTTGTTTTGTTCTATCCTAATTTGGCTCCATCATGGTGTAGTTTTGCCTTCCTTGGGGGGAGTGGGTCAATGGACATGATGCACCTACTGACCTGTGGCAAAGTTTGACTGACAATTTGCATTTACCCGAGCAAGCTAACAAAGTTTCATCCAGGAGTGTAGCTGGCTCAAGACTCCCAGCCGTGCTGGGTTTATGGTTTAACCCTATTAGTGTCTTCAAGGTAAGGCCAATTGTTTACAATGGATGGGGGACCTTGGCTTTGCATACCTGACTGGGTAATTGGCCTTGTTCAGGTCACCCCATGGGGCTGGTTCAGCAGATCTGCATATGTGGTTCCCATGACAGTGGAGGTGTCGAAGGCACACCGGTCCAGATCTGGTCTACAAAAGACTTCCTGCCTCAGAATGAGTTGCTTGTTAGGGTTTAAGTGCCTGCTCATAGAAGCTGTGGTCAGTTTAACTCCAAACTTGGTCTTTCTTTGTTGTCTGAAACTCAGCAAACTAAGTCAAATCCCTTTTAAACTAACCGGATGCTTCAATACTAATTTTAAATGGGATTTTGCATAGTAAAAATAACACTTAAAACGCCCTAATATTTTGTAGCAAACTTGCAGCAAAAGCCTCTGGAACTGGGATAATAAATATACAGGTCTGCTCTAAAGTCAGTCAGCATTCACTGTTAACTTCAATGGGCACAGATTCATGCTCTATTTTATTTTACTATTGTATAAATCAAAAGTCACTTTACAGATTAAAACAGGATTTGCGGCAGCATTTTTGATTCAACGGGCAACTAGTATGTTCAAATTTAGTTCCATACCAACAAAACATCTGAGATGTCTCACAAAGCAGGGTTTATACAGGAATCAAAAAAAAAAAAAATACACAGTGATTTTGCAAAGTGAGAATTCGTTTAGCAAATAACCTTGAGACTAGCCCTGCTTGTATACACTTGATATATTTTTGTTTTAGTTTAAGCATCTCTTAACTTGGTTGCTTCAAATCATTTTTCTTTTCACGCTCGACTTCAAAGAATTCCCTCAAATTTAATATTTTTCAGTAAACCACTAATGCAGCTGCAAAATAAAAACACCTGCAGCTACAAATAAAATCAGCTTTTGCAGCTACGTAATGTGACAATGGCTTGATAGAGCTGCACTGTTAGGAAACTAAGGGCCACATAATGATTCTTTAATTCACTTCAAACTGGCTGGCTGGCAGGGCTGGCTGAAAATTTTCCATCAATCTGCTTTTTTCACTTGAAAAGAGCTTTCTTTCCTAAGTGAAAATTTTTGAAGAAAATCTTCATCTTTCATTTGAAAAACTAGAAAATTTTGTGAAAAACCAAAACAGGAGGGAAAAAAATCATTTTCTACAATTTGTCATTTAAAAAATAAAAAAACATTTCCATGGAAAACATAATAGATTTTTTCCCAAAAAATATTCTACAAAAAGCAGGTGACGCTGTTGGCTCTGCTGAATAGTACCTTACCCCACAAATCTTTCCTTTGACACCAGTATTGCTACTCAAGTGATCAGCTGCTCACCCGCACGAGTGAAGATTGCACAACCCAGCCCTATTTATTTAAAACAAACATGAAGCTAAAATAAAAATATATGGAGATATCTATCTCATAGAACTTGAAGGGACTGGAAAAATCATTGAGTCCAGCCTCTTGCCTTCCCTAACAGGACCAAGTACTGATTTTGCCCCAGATCCCTAAGTGGCCTCCTTAAGGATTAAACTCACTATGCTGGGTTTTGCAGGCCAATGCTCAAACCACTGAGCTATCCCTCCCCCAGCTAGATTCCCCTAGCACTGTTGGTGTAGAGGTGCAACTGAGGGCAGACTGTGACTCAGTAACATGTAAGCCAGTTCTCAATCTTAACTGCCAACTAATTTTTATTCTTTAAAAAAAAAAAAAAAAAGGAATCTGAACTGACAGCTCAACTCTCACATGACAGCCTGAAGGGTGATTGCTTTTGCAGAATCTACATGTTCGCATCTAAAAAACGAGAAGTCTAACATCCAGCTAAGAGGGACAAAGCAAGAACTATCCCCTAGAAGTGCAAAGTAATTTACAGGCTTCAAAATGATACATGCCTGGGTGTAGGAGATTGGGGTGGGATTTCCTAAAGTGCCTAAGTGAATTAGGGGCCAGAATTTTAAAGGAATTTAGGCACCTTAAGACACAGATAGGTGCCTAGATAAGGTGACCAGCTGTCCCATTTTTATAGGGACAGTCTCGTTTTTTGGGACTCTTTCTTATATAGGTGCCTATTACTCCCCCCCCCAACCACCATCCCGTTTTTTCACAGTTGCTGCCTAGTCACCCCATGCCTAGAGGAATTTTTGAAAGCACCTGGATGCCTAACTCCACTGGGATATAGGTGCTTAGGCACTCTTAAAAATCCCACTAGGACTCCTATCACAATCTTAAGACACATAAATTGCTTTAACAATTGGCCCCAGGTGCCTAACTCACTTAGTCACCTTTTAAAATCTCACTCTAGAACCGATCCCCTTAATTTTCACTTATTTAAAAAGAAAATCAGTTCCAGACAGTATTAAGGTCCTAACTCAACAAAGCACTTCTATGTGAGCATACCCATCCCAGCACAGCCCTTAAACACATGGAGATAAAACCTCGCCCCACTGAACTCCGTGGAAGCTTTGCCATGGACTTCAGAGGTAGTTGCATTTCACCCCATGCTTATCATGCATGTGCTTAAGTACTATTGATTTCATTGGTACTTAAGCATGTACTTAAAGCTGAGCAAGTTTTAAGTGCTTTGCTGAAGAGAGGAGTTTAGTAGCTGAAGTCAAATACTAAAGTGTGCATAGGAGATCACACCCCAAGTTTTTATACAATTAAAAGGTTAGGTTATAAATATCTGAAAGTCAGCAGAGAATGTCAGTAGGGCCCACAAAGCCTTCTGCTACACACATAAAGGACATTCTCCACACTCATTTTTTAAAAGTATGCTTCTCTCCAGACCTTTCCGCATGCAGACAGCCAACGACTGAGAGTTTGTCACTAGGATCTTTTCCAGAGGATCTTATTCTCTAATCAGTGATGCCCTATAATGAACTGGACAGACAGAATCTTGTATAGGATGATTTAACCGAACAGGATATTTCCCCGGTGGAATGCATTGCAAGTGTGAAAACAACAACAAAAACCAGTGTCAGCTCAGATATTTGAAGTGGCAAGAAACCTTTCCATTTATGACAGGGAAATGTGTGCTCACAGCTCTCCCCACATTCTGCGGTGCCAGCTGAGATCAGCTCCTTTGTTAACACAGTCTCTACAGCTGAACATCTCGGAGCTGGAGATTGAACTTTCTCAATGGAGCCCCTCCACTTTGTAGTTCCTTTCCTTCTACTGACCCAGCAGAGTCAGAGCTTGGCCTAATGGGTACAATGCCAGGCCTACACCCATTTGCTCATTCTTTTGCCTAAGGGTTTCCATAATTTCTGGAGTCAATCTATTGATGTGGCTATTGATTGACATAGTAACATTGTACATGTACCTAGGGAACATTGGAACAAGAATGCTTTACACACAGAAATAAATTCACAAAACGTTCCTGTTGAAATATTGTACCAGTGGTAAGGGTGAGAATGATGCCAAAGAGTGCAAAAAGGGGAATGGCTTGCAAAGGGAAGGGAGCTAATGAAAATACGATACAAGATAAAATGACTCCACAGAGTGAAGGAGAAGCAATAGGCAAAGATCAGGGACTGAGTCACTAATTGAGGGGTACAATGTACTGGTGCTTCTTCAGTGGAGAAAGGATGGAGCATTTTGATTTCAATAGATCAGCATTTTCAGTGGGAAAAGATATCTATTGGAAAATTTCTGACCAGCTTTACAAGTCATTAATATACAGCAAGAAAATTCACATATAGTGCCTCAGAGCTTGAGATCTTTGTTTTGGGCCATCAAATTAAGTAGGTAGGAGTAGGGGCTGGGCAGTGGGCCAGTGCTGTCTTCGGAATGGATGGAGATTCTTCAGAAAAGGTATTTGTCCCAACTTATTTTCTTTTGGTTACCACTAACCACAAAGAAAAATCAGCCAATAAATCCAAACCAAATTATTAGAGTGGCTAAACGGACACTACAATTATAAAAGAGGGGCTTAGTTTGTCAAATCTGATGATAAATACCAGGGTACTGTAGCTATATATTATGATAAAATTAGTATTTTGACTAACTTCTTCTGGATCAGTTTGTTTTATCAGAGCGGAGTCTGCCCTCAAGTACTTCAAAATACTGAGATAAGTGTTTATGGTTATATTCTATTTTATAACTTGTGTTTTTAAATATTCATTGGGAAATCCTTGCATCACAATAAGGACTGAAATACCCATCATGTATCACTGACTTTTGTAACTTTATGCATGAGGGCCTGAATCCAACTTCCATTGGCCCCCTTGGGAGCTGGCTTTCACTGTAGGGCCACATCCTACAAACAGGAGAAACACAAAAAGAAAAAGGAGAAATACAGGGCAATTTTTATTATGCATAATAAATTAAGCAACATTTGCTTTTACAGGAGCAGTTTTAGTTACAATTCTGCTTCAGAACATCCTTGTAAAAGGTTCTGTAGCATGTTTTGTCAAGATAAAAAAGTACCGGTGATACGAGTCCTCACATTACAGCCAGTCTCAACTAAGAAGACGTGACTTTTTGTGTGTGTCCTTTGAAAGATTTTATTCTAGCAACAACAGGCTTCTGGACTTCATATAATGAGAAAAAATTAAGGCCAAGATAAAAACACTAAAAAGGACCCTGAAGTAAGGCTTTTTAAAAAGGGGCCTAATCCTTCATCTGGATTTACATGGGCAGCCCTATGCACCCTCCTGGAGTCAGCTGCAAGATCGGAGCCTGAATAACCTGATTTTCATGAAGTGCCAAACTCTCTGCAGCTCCTCTGGATGCTAAAGAAACTGTAGATTACTCAGAACTTTTGAAAATCAGATCACAGTTAAAAGTCTAAATATGACTTTTGGAGTCTAATATGCAGCTCCTATTGTTAAAAAAAACTTACCTAGTGTTTCTAGATCATGACACTAATAGCTACATCAGCTGCTCCTCACATGCACTCAGTCACATTAGTACAAACTATGGCAGTCACTCTTGTATTTATATCATAATTCATATGTTTATAAAAATCAATCAACATCTCCCTTTGTGATGCAAATGAAATCAGCTGCATAAAGGGCAAACTCTACTAAGATTAAATCAAAACCTTTAAAGTGACATCAAGATGGCAAGATTAAACATGCTGCTGGTGCCATTTACCAACAGCAGAAATTATCTTCCCTTTGAATTCCAGGTCTTATATAAATTCACTCTAGTATGGTCAGAACCTTTTCCAATAAAAGCAAGCTTTTCCTTTGGGAGTTTTTTCAGCTGTGTGATTTCTGAGGACTGTTTTACTTTGCTTTTCCATCTTGACTTCTAAACCCTCAGACAGAACAAAGCTGAGGAAACCCAATAGAAAGCATCATAGAGAACATTTAACGGTGCAGAACGTTAAAGCTTTTATGAAATGAAGATGACTTGGTAGATTAAGACTGCTTTTCTGTACATAACTATACACAACTGGCAGTAAAGCAGGTACAATACATTGCATTAGCACTCAGTAATGTTTGCTCATTACCTGAGGATGGCAGAATTTGAAGCATAATGCCCTTCCACTAATATTTATCCTCTGCCTATTCAGTACACAAGTCCTTCCAGAGCTTCAAGCAAGGCCAATTTTTCTATCCACTGTTGGAACATGTATCAGAGGGGTAGGCGTGTTAGTCTGGATCTGTAAAAGCAGCAAAGAATCCTGTGGCACCTTATAGACTAACAGACGTTTTGGAGCATGAGCTTTCGTGGGTGAATACCCACTTCGTCAGATGCATGTGGTGGAAATTTCCAGGGGCAGGTATATATATGCAAGCAAGCTAGAGATGAGGTTAGTTCAATCAGGGAGGATGAGGCCCTGTTCTAGCAGTTGAGGTGTGAAAACCAAGGGAGGAGAAACTGGTTCTGTAATTGGCAAGCCATTCACAGTCTTTGTTTAATCCTGAGCTGATGGTGTCAAATTTGCAGATGAACTGAAGCTTAGCAGTTTCTCTTTGAAGTCTGGTCCTGAAGTTTTTTTTGCTGTAGGTGTTGGTCTCTGTCTGAGGGGTTAGAGCAGATGCGGTTGTAACAAGTGGGTATTCACCCACGAAAGCTCAAGTTCCAAAACGTCTGTTGTAACAACCGCATCTGCTCTAACCCCTCAGACAGAGACCAACACCTACAAAATCTCCACCAAGCATTCTCAAAACTACAATACCCGCACGAGGAAATAAGGAAACAGATCAACAGAGCCAGACGTGTACCCAGAAGCCTCCTACTGCAAGACAAACCCAAGAAAGAAACCAGCAGGACTCCACTGGCCATCACATACAGTCCCCAGCTAAAACCCCTCCAATGCATCATCAGGGATCTACAATCCATCCCGGACAATGATCCCACACTTTCACAGGCCTTGGGTGGCAGGCCAGTCCTCACCCACAGACAACCTGCCAACCTGAAACATATCCTCACCAGTAACTGCACAGCGCACCATAGCAACTCTAGCTCAGGAACCAATCCATGCAACAAACCTCGATGCCAACTCTGTCCACATATCTACTCCAGCGACACCATCACAGGACCTAACCAGATCAGCCACACCATCACAGGTTCATTCACCTGCATGTCCACCAATGTAATATACGCCATCATATGCCAGCAATGCCCCTCTGCTATGTACATCGGCCAAACTGGACAGTCGCTACGGAAAAGGATAAATGGACACAAATCAGATATTAGGAATGGCAATATACAAAAACCTGTAGGAGAACACTTCAGCCTCCCTGGCCACATTATAGCAGACCTTAAGGTGGCCATCCTGCAGAAATAAAAACTTCAGGACCAGACTTCAAAGAGAAACTGCTGAGCTTCAGTTCATCTGCAAATTTGACACCATCAACTCAGGATTAAACAAAGACTGTGAATGGCTTGCCAACTACAGAACCAGTTTCTCCTCCCTTGGTTTTCACACCTCAACTGCTAGAACAGGGCCTCATCCTCCCTGATTGAGCTAACCTCATTATCTCTAGCTTGCTTGCATATATATACCTGCCCCTGGAAATTTCCACTACATGCATCTGACGAAGTGGGTATTCACCCACGAAAGCTCATGCTCCAAAACGCCTGTTAGTCTACAAGGTGCCACAGGATTCTTTGTCGGAACATGTATCGACTAATTACCAGAAAAGTTTTGGTGGTGTTATATTTTATGTAGTGTGATAATCTATATTCATCTGACTTTGTTCTGCATGCACAAAATAGGTCATACGGTGGTCTCGGGTATTTTCAGCCACAGATGAGTGTGGTGTTAAAATCTGTTTTCTCACTAATTTCACTCCACTGCCAGGATGTACCTTACCCAGTCATGTTGAATCAATACCAATAAATTAAGTTATTCTGATTTAGTGTATTAGCAGCTCTAAGTAAATTCATATTGTATCAACATTAAACAGAGCATTTGAGCAGTCAGCACACATGGATATTAGTATTAGGTCAGGACCAGGATTTCGAGTTTGTTTCACCAAGTTACACACCTTAGGTATTTTGAAGGCACGTCCAACTGTTTTAGCCAAGACTGTAGCCAGAAGAATGTGAAGGTAGTTTCGAGCAGTTCCCGAAACCTTTGCTCACACAAGTAGTCTCATTTAAGTCAATGGGCCCAATTCTCCTGGGTTAGTCATGTATAACAGTGCAACCTGAGAACAGAGAGTACAAATGCTACTAGATCAGTAGCATTTTCTACCCCGTTTCTACAGGTGTAGATGACCACAAGGTGCAGGATAACATGTTCTTAACCTTCTCATACTTGGAAGGCATGGGGAGAGAGACTGAGTTAGAAAAGAAACTGAAATATGAGTACTGATGTAAAATTACCTAACATCCTGTTAATTTAAGGGGGACATAATTTCATTGACAATTGCTATACAAGCCCATGGTGATCCCCTCAGCATGCTGTTATCTTGGAGAAACTATATCTAGATAAGGCCATTTTTATGTTAAGAAGAAGTGAGAGTTCTCTAGCACAATAGTTCCCATGGAATTCTCTGAAGGCTTGTCACATGGTCAATTTTCAAAAAGATGACAATTTATGAGAGGGAAACAATCTGTATAAATGCCAATAGAACAGCACAAAGTCTCCTTACAGTGCCAAGATGAAAGCAAAGCAACAGGAATAAAACTTACCCAGCTATTCCCCAAAATGTCTCAGCAAATGAAATTGAAGAGAATGTTAATGTAACTCTGAAGTCAAGGCTTATACTAATAAACCCAAGGATCTTCCAAGTCTATCCCCATTCTACTCATATCAAGCACATGCCTGTTGTGTCCTATGCTGTCCTCTCACATAGGACTCACAATTTTTGATGGTGTTGATAAAACTATGCTGTATGAGTTAATATCTTTTCAGCATATTGTATTATTGTGTTGTTATACATTGATTTACTCAGCATCCTTCACAGACTATCAGCCAGATTGTGCCCTCTGGGCATGGGAACTCCATGCGATAAAATACTGACCCTATTGAAGTCCATTGACTACAGTAGATGTGGGATTTCACTCCATGAGATTTGATGTGCAGGTTTATCCTGGAATTTTCTTTGGCTAGGTTAGTCTCACTTCATAGAGCTAGTCCAGGGATTCCAAGTTCTTCCCTCCAAACTGGTAGAACCCCCAAGATCCAGGGAATAAGCCTTCCAGGGACCTGTTTCCCTCTACTGAATCCAGCTGACTCCTAGACTGCTGTTGGGCCATGCAACACCTACCTACAGAAGGTATGGGAATTTGTCCCTCAGGCCTTGCCCCACCTCCTGCTGTCCATACCCATTCTCTCCCTGTACCCAGATCTTGAGGCTTGACATTCCCATCTTCCTTACTCTCTAAACAGGCTTTCCTGGATCTGTTTTCTCCACTCACAGCAGCAGAGGTAGGATATCATAGAATATCAAGGTTGAAAGGGACCTCAGGAGATTATCTAGTCCAACCCACTGCTCAAAGCAGGACCAATCCCCAGACAGATTTTTGCCCTAGATCCCTAAATGGCTCCCTCAAGGATTGAACTCATAACCCTGAGTTTAAGGGGCCAATGCTCAAAGCACTGAGCTAATGCTCCCACCAGGGATATAGCCCTACAAACTTGAGGATCACTTCATTAGTGTAACCTTTCTGCCAGCTATTATTGGCAGCAAAAAGAGCCAGGGTCAATTATCTAGAGGTTCCTTCTAAAGATTTAAAAACACTGGATCAAGCCCCACCCAGAAACCTGGGGAACTATATGTACCACCCTGGTCACCCTGGATAGGCAATATTTCCCCACTCACAAGCACTGAGTACAGAGGTTAAAAAAAAAGAGAAAACTTTGCCAGGAGGCAAAAGAGAGAAAATAGAATAAGCTAGGAAAAGCCAGAAATTAATACATTAATCCATTAGCTAAGACTCCCCCACCCTCCAAAGTGTCTTAATAAGAGTCCCAGCCTCAGTCCTACTCTTGCAATTGTGAGTGGCTGATGCACTCTACACACTTCCCTCCTTCCAGGCTCCCCACTCACGCTTTGTTGTCCAGGACTGGAGAAATCCAAAAGTTCTGGCAGGTCAGTTCTGTTTGAGCTGCTTCAGGGGTTCTACTACCTGACTTAGACGAGGTGATTTCAGCTTTGATTGCTGGATAGGGAGGCCCACACCCAAGTCCCTCAGATAGACTGCTGCTCTCTGTATCTTCAGCCCAAACTCCCTCAGTAACATCACTTGCATCAGAGCCACCTCAGCTCTGTGCTGTCTATCTTCTCAAAGCTGCTTCGGTTTTGCATCATCTGCTACTTTATAACTGCCACAGCTCAGCTCTAGAGTGAGAGCAATAGCATATGGGACCCTTATCAGCATCATTGTTGCAGAGAAACCACACCCATAAAAAAAAAACACCCAACACTCCCCTCCCCTCCCCCCCCCCCCCCATAGCTGCATATGGAGATCCTTACCCAACTGTCCCTGAGTGCAGTATTGGTCAGGGTGACTTGTCAGCCCCATCACATTGATGCTGTTCTCTTGTTCTTTAATTTCCCAACAGGGATAACAGCACTTCACTGGCCCCAAACTTAAAACTTACCTGTATTTTAACCAAAATGCCCCAAACTGTCACATAACTGAAATGCAAATGAGGCCAGCCAATTCAGTCATTTCCCCTTGTTCACCAACTCTGTCCAGCTGGAGTTCTCAAGCAGCTCTGGGATGCTCTTCTCCCATTTTACCAACAGGTGTCAATAGTGAGCTCCCTCTCTAAGGCAGTGGTGGGTAACCTGCGGCCCACTCCAGACTAATCTGCTGGTGGGCCGCAAGACAGTTTGTTTACATTGACTGTCCGCAGGCACGGCCACCAGCAGTTCCCAAGTACGTCTGGCCGCTGCTTCCCACAGCTCCCATTGGCCAGGAACAGTGAACTCCAGCCACAAGGGGTTGTGGGCGGCAGTGCCTGCAGGCGATCAATGTAAATAAACTGTCCTGAGGCCCGCCAGTGGACTACCCTGACGGGCCGTGTGCCACCCACAGTTCATAGGTTGCTCACCATTGCATTAGGGCTTTCAAGCCACAGGGCTTAGAGTTGCACCAGCACGTTGAAATGATACACAACAGTTCACCCAACGTTTCTACTGACAAGAACGTAATGGACCATGCTACTCCGAGCTGATTCCACATGAAACAACAACACAAGGTTGTAGAAATAAACAGCCATATTAAATGGCATCCAATCATCCCTAAATAATTATGCCATTCACCACTGAAAGTGTCATTTCCTGGTGTATTGGGACCTTTCAGAGAAAAGATCATATTTGCTGAAGTGCCTAGGCTGTCAAGTTCTACCTACATGGTTTTTTTGGCTGACACACAGAACTATGACTCCAGTCCAAAGCCAACTGAAGTCATTGGGAGTCCTTCCATCAACATCAATGGGCTTTGGTTTTGGAGCTAGAAGAAAGGAGAACAAGGTTCTTTTCCTGCTTCTGACACAAACTGACTTCCTTTGTGATCGTGGGTAAGTCCTTTAATCTCCTCTATGCACAGATTTTACCCATCTGTAAAATAGGGGATTGTAGTACATACTTTACAAGGATGCAGTCAGGCTTCATGTATGCAAAGTATTCTGTGATCCTCTAGTGGAAGTTGTTATAAAGGTGCACAGCATTATTGTTCTTGAAAAGTTCCCATGTAAAACCCTTCTTGAGACCCATACATTTGTATCCATTATTTCAGCAAGAGTGTGAGAACATGACATGAAAAATGTTTACAGCATATTGAATGAACAGAGGTGAACAAGCACTGACCTATCAGGATGTAATTGTCATTATAAAACTTGTGGATTAAAGCCATCTATTTCCACTCCTCAGCCACTTTGCCTTTGTTGATCATATGTTCTGGCCAGAAGAACACGGCCATTACTGCTTTGAAATTAAGTTTCAGCTTTAATTCACCCCCTTTTGTGGTTGAGTAGGAAATATCTAAAGGTCTGAAGAATAAAAATGATTTCAGTGCAAGTGTGTGAGAGGCAGCCCTAACAAATATTTTTAATTAGCTTAGTTAAATGGGTGCAAACCTCTCAAATCTATAGAAAACTGACATAAATTTAGCTCAATGCAGCAAGAAACCAAATTAAGATAAATCAACATAAACCAGGTCTGAATTGCTTTACAAGTAGGGGGTTTTCTCCAGTTTAAGTCAGTTTTAAAACTCTGAGTCAGCCTGTAGCCCTATGTTCATCTCTTTTACAAGACTATGATAAATTTCATACAAAATATGCCTTGTGAATTATCACTGGAAAACTCATAAAGTACTGATCATTATTGTCCTAGTAAAATATGTGTGATAACATTATATGTAAAGTTATGGGATTCCTCTGTACGGTATTACTAGACATTTTCCAAGTCTTGGGAGAGCAGTCCCAAACCACATCCCCAGAGACAAAATGTAGGCTGATGCCTCAGCCAAGTGTCAACAAAATCAAATGGACTAGAACCCGGATAAGTGGCTATTCTTTGTCAGAAAAGAGGATGTGGGTAAAAATCTGCATCTTGGGGGTTTCCATCCACACAGACTTTGTCTCTGGAACCTCAGCTGGAGATGATTCTCAAAGAAGACCAAGGACTATAAGAGAAGAGAGGAGGTGCCACAAAGCATCCACAACACCTGAAGAACAGAGCAAACAGCTTTGGACTAGGGGAAGGATTCTGATTGAAGGATTCAGCCATTAAGACTACCAAAACGTGGCAAGAGAGACCTTGCCTTTGAATTCACTCTAACTTGTTAAGTTAGGCACTAGCTGTGATTTACTTTTATTTTCTTCTATCTACTTCTGACTTAGAATCATAGAATATCAGAGTTGTGAAGCTCCTGTAGTCCAACCCCCTGCTCAGAGAAGGACCAATTAGCAGACTCCTAAGTGGCCCCCTTAAGGTTTGAACTTATAACCCTGGATTTAGCAGACCAATGCTCAAACTGCTGAGCTATCCCTCCCCCACCTTTTAGTCATCATTACATGTAATCACTTAAAATCTATCCTTTGTAGTTACTAAACATGTTTTATAATTTCATCTCAGTGTGTTTGTGACAATAACCAGGGGAAGCAATCTGAACCAATGAACAGCTGTGCCCCATACACTGCTTTGCTATGAGAGCTACCACTCCTGATCTGCTCCCTCACAGCCTCCAGCATGTGCATTATTCCCAGTCACACTGCAGGAGTGCTACAGCCAGCCACCCTCGAATAACACTGCAGCACCAGCAAATTCCCAGTCCCAGACTTTCCCCCAGATATGTGCGTCTTGTACTGACCAGCACTCTCCTGGACAATACAAGCTCATGTAAACTCTGTCATTTTATTATTAGAACAAATCCTGTTTCCCAAGTGGAGTTTCCCAAACATTTCAATATGAACACACTGAAATAATAAAACAAGTTAAAACAAAATAAAAAAGAACTAGATCCATTCTGTTTGCCAGAAGCTGGGAATGGGAGACGGGTTGGATCACTTGATGATTCCCTGTTCTGTTCATTCCCTCTGGGGGAACCTGGCATTGGCCACTGTCAGAAGACAGGATACTGGGCTAGATGGACCTTTGGTCTGATCCAGTGTTGCCATTCTTATGCGCTTATGTTTTTAATTAAACTGGTGCAAATTCATGCACGCAGAAGACCTTCTATCAAGGCTCTGACTGAGAGCAACAAAGCAAGGACATTCACTCAAGGAAGCAGCTGTATCTTTGCTGCTCCCTGTGATGCTTAAATCTTGCAGTACAGAAGGCTGCACTTTCTGAAGCCGCTGGAAGACCTGACCAAGAAGACTGAGATGCAAAATTAATGAAATGGTGCTTGTGCCCTTTATTGTTTATAAATAACTGAATTAATCAAGGTTCAGTTTTTCCCTTAAAAAACAACCCAAAATGGTTTTTTTTACTTGTTTTATTACATTAGTCGTACCAGGTCCTGACTCTCTCCCTTTGCTAGAGGACTCTGCAGGACCTGAATAGCGATATCACACAGGGCTGAAACCTGAGCTGTAAAACCTCTCACTCTGATGGAGCATGGGAGTGCCTACAATCAGCATCCTTTCCCCTAGCCATTGGGAGTAATGGGAGATGAAGCTCCGGTTTCATCCCAAAGTGACATGACTGTTAAAGTCCTGCAAAGCTCTCTTACCACAGACCTTCAACAGAGAGGGGAAAGTCAGGACTTGATATTCTTACTCTGGATAAATTAATGAAAAATAAGCTTTATGAGAAGAGGTAAAAAAACCAAAACATGGATACCATCCTGCACATCCAAAATATGTGAGATTTGCTTTGGATTTCATCTGTCAAGAGAAAGTGAGCAATACCACTTCTGTTTTCCTTGTTTTTCCCAGCCTCAATTAATGCCAATAAGTTACCTTAGTTGAGATGTTTCAGAGTAGCAGCCATGTTAGTCTGTATCCACAAAAAGAACAGGAGTACTTGTGGCACCTTAGAGACTAACAAATTTATTTCAGCATAAGCTTTCATGGGCTACAGCCCACTTCATTCTATGCATCCGAAGAAGTGAGCTGTAGCCCACAAAAGCTTATGGTAAAATAAATTTGTTAGTCTCTAAGGTGCCACAATTACTCCTGTTCTTAGTTGAGATGTGTGGGTAGCTATGATTTCTTTAAAACTTAATTTAAATCAGTGAATCCCAGGGCAGCAACAATAGTCAACGGCAAACAAAAATTTGCTCTGAGCATATGCTGAAATGCATGATTTTTAATGGCGTGGGGCTTATTTCACTAACAATAGATTTTTATTTACGTGGGGTACTTGCACAAACTTTGTGTAAATGTGCCCTTTGTCACAGTATCTTACAAAATATAAGAAATAATATACTGAGTATTCACAAAAAAGTGCTATAAATTTTTCATTCTCCTTCCTTAACACTACTGGCCTCTTCTTTTTGCTAGTACTCCAAAATCCTTCCATAACTAGACAATACTAAAGCTTCCTGCAACAGATTCAGAAGTTACTGGCCTGCCAACTCATAGTCATCTGTTTTCTCAGCTAAAACTCTGGATCCTGACCAGGGTTCAAATCAGGGTTTGCACCTTGAATCCAAATGGGGTAAATCTGAGGGTTCTGAAATTCTGGAAAGTCCAGACTCAACTCTGGATTTTGAACACCTAATTGTAGGAGTGTTCATATCCAGGGTTTGGGCACCCCATTATAATGAAGCTCAGATCTGGGGTTCTAGTTTGGATCCCTCTCTATTATTTTGTCTATTTTTAATAATCCCCAAAAGAAAAATATCAGAAGAGTGCATCTAGATCTTAGAAACCTTTGGATCAACAAATTATCAAGAGGCAAAGAGCAACTGACAAAGCAACTCACATTACCTTTGTGGTTCATTTGCAACATACAGCAGTGAGAGAACAAGGAACAAAGAGACCAAAGAATGTTTGCTGAGTCCTTGTAACTTGCAAATCAAGGGTGGAGAGTGGGCAGGGCATGGGAGGTGCGGGGGGGCAATCATTCAGAAAACTCTTAGAAAAGTATCATAAATTCCTCTTGGTATTCCCCAAGATAGCAGATCTTGTATGTGCGTTTCTCTTTGGATTCACAATCACAAGTGTGTGTTGGAAATTGTTTGTCTTGGTCTTTGTATTAGGTAAATGCCCAACCTAAATTTACTGATAAAAGGAGACCAAAAAAAAACCAAAAAACCCAGAGACAAAGTCTACTAGGGCCCTTCAATCAACAACAACAAAAAGTCAGCCATCAGACAGCCATTTAGTGAGAATCTCAAAGCTATCTATTGTCTGTTAAAGGGGCTTTAAAGACACCAGATTTGTGTGTTTGGCTCAAGCCATGTGAATTGTATTCTAAAGGCTTTCCTTGAATTCAAGGCATTGTTTACTGGGGAGGGGGAGAGAAGAGAATTTGAAGCCCTCCCTCCTCCTTCCCCCAAGCCCCAGGCTTGAAATTTGATTTAAAAAAAAATACAAGATTGGATTTCAGTGTGCAGGATTAGGCAGAAGACTTTTAGGGGCTGCTTGTTGGAAAAAAGGCAAAGCAAAGCAGCTGGGAGGGATTAGGCTGGGCTGGCGTCTGCACTTTCAACTGATTCAATTTTGCTCCACAAGACATTGTAGCTGAGTCTTTCTGGAGACGATTCAAAGCGAATCATTTTCCTTTTAGCATTTGGTAAGTGATCGCAGTCTACATATAGTGTATTGGAAGGGTCGTCTTCTCCCCCACCCCCAACTGAATCTTTACATTTGGGGGCATCCGGGGAAGGCATGTTTTGAGGAACCATTTTCCATAAGGAGCAGCCTCCATTAATTCTCTCTCTCACTTGGAGAAGAAAGGACACCAAAGAGAGCTCTGAGCTAGCAGCTCTATCAATCTCCCTTGTTTATAAGGAGGTTCATCCAGCCCAGGCTCTGCATTGACATAAAGGGTCCCTACTATGGAGCCAAATCCTGAAAAGGGGATGCTGTGTGGATGGGTCTCAGCAGCTGAGAGTCTTAGCAGAAGATCCCACTTTCCTCTACACACCTTGCAGTGCTTCCCAGTGGTCCATTGCATGTCAACTTGCAGGGGATTTGCAAGGTGATCAAGAAGACTGTGGGTGGAGCTGGTGGATCCACAGCAACACTGGCCAGAACCCCCCATGGAGGGGAAGCAGAGAGGCTGCAGACACAACTGCAGTCCTTAGACTGCTGGAGCAATGGCAGAGCAGAGCTCCACTGGTGATCCATGGCTCAAGGGCAGGAAAATTATTTTCCCCTTGAAGTTTACCCAGACTTGGTGCAGGGCTCCAAATCTTCCCCATGAAAAGCATCGACGAGTTCATGGGCCTGAGAGACAAGGAATCCAGATACTGACTCTTGCACAGACTTACCTGACTCTCTTATTACAGATTTATCTACTCTCTGTGGACCCCCTTCCCTTTATGGAACATTTCTATAGACTGTAACAGAAGATGTATCCCTGCAATAGAATTCCATTGGCCAGCCTGAAACTCCCTGTACAATATCATTCGTTCGTACAAGCCATAAGTTTTTTAAGTAGTTTCTATAGACACCTACTATATTTCCTTAATAGCCTATTAATTCCACCCCTATTCAATTCTATAGGACTTTTCCATAAAGGTTATTTTTCCCCTCTTACAATGGGAATAATTCAGCATCATTCATTAGTTTACATCACCCTTGGATTTCACAGGAAACCCAGAGAAGAGGCCAGATGCTGCCACCTTATTCATGTTGAGCAGCATCATGTTCTGGGCTCAATCTCACTAAAATCTATTAGCGAAGGGTGGTGCTATTCACAAAGTGGCCGGCTCTGGTTCTAAATGAAGGGTTAGACTGACAAGAGAGGATGTTATGCAGCACAGGCTTCAGAGGTGGAGCAGAAAGCATGGGGGTGAGAAACGCCCCTTCCCTTACCCTGGGTCACTTTCGTGGATTTTGATTTGTAAGCGTTTTAGGCAGAACCCGTCTGCTACAACACCTTGCACAATGGAGTCTCCCTTTGGCTGGGCCTTAGATACCACCGTAGTGAACATGTAAGGTGGCAACATAATAATCACCATAAGTGCAGAGACAGAAACTGCACCGCTGTGTGATGAATACCTAAGCCACAGAGCTACTGCAAAGTCTCAGCCCGGAATGTCTGCAGAGCACTTGGAGTAGCTCAGGGAGAAGGCCCTGTAGCATGAGAAAGGGCTATTATAAAGGAAGAAGGATTTTGCTCTGTTTCAACCAGACAAGTAAAATCCCACTCAGCTCATTTTAAATGATTTTTTTTTTTTAACTCTGCCTCACTCAAGCTGTCCCCGTTTCAGTCTGCAGCCCTGAACTGGGGCTTTGCCAAGGAGGCTGTCATCCAACAGAGTCAGGAGGCAGGAGTTTCTAGGTACCATAAGACAGAAAACATTGTTCGCAAGCTGGAGCAAGGAGGACGCTTAGTGTGAAGGCAGAGGTGGAGCAGAGCACAATTCGCTCATGCAAAAGGCTGCTCACAAAATATGACGCAAAAGCAACCTTTTCTGCAAACTAAGTCCATGCCACAATCCTCTTCTTTATAGCTCTGCCATTAATAGAAGAGAATGAAACAAATGCATGGCATGCAGTGAAATAATAGGGGAAAGGATCATTTATATTAAAAAAGAAACAGTTTTGAACAAAGAAAAAAGCCTTGCTAAACTGCTGGTGGCAGATGGCGTAAGCTCCACCATGTTCTCTTTCAACTGCAGGAAAATATAGTTAAGCAATTTAATGAAAATGCCAGAATAAGCAAACAGCGCAGTTAATTGAACCCATATGTATTAGGAAGGAAATCTAAAGTATACTGATTCATTAAGTTTTATATAACTGTAAACCCCCAGTACCTAAGAAAGAGTAAGAAGTCATGATGAAGTGCCAACTAGGAGGAGACCTTCTACCAAACTCACTTCGATCTGTTTTGTTTTGACAAGAACAAGTGGTTTTAACAAGTACGCCATAAATCAGGAGTGCACACTATCGCCTGGAGTCCTCCAGGTACTGCTGGAGACTTGCTTCCTTTTTCTAAGACACAGAATAACTTGAACTTGGATTCTTCCATATGCAAAGAAAACAAGCATAAAGGGCCAGTTCCTGAGGCCCTTATTTAGTTTTTATTTAACCCCGTGACGTCCAGGGAGTCTGACACCCCTGAGTCAGGACTCAATGAAGACCTCAGGAGTTGATAGTCTGGACTCTGGGCATGTTTTTTGACCTCCAAATCAATACCTGCTCTACAAAGACATACATTTTCCATTGAGTAGCTCAATCTGTCTGTCTCCCAAGGAGGAGGAGTGGGTGAGATGCATGCGGAAACCTGAGTGCAACGCTGGGAATGGAACAGCAGGTTTCTTGTAAAACTAGACTGCATCTGTTCAATTAGTGCCTCAGTCCTCCCCCTGTCTTAGAAATAGTTCAAACCTAAAACCCTAGGGTGAAAGAAGTCCTGGCCCCATTCAAGTCAATGGGACCAGAATTTCACCAATAGATCAGAAGCATTTAACTTTGTACTTGTTTGGTCTGGATCCAACATTGCTGCTTTGGCCTATCTCTCTTAGCTTTAGTTTCTGCTTTTAGATTCTGATTCAAGACTATACTATGTATTTTAGTTCTCCTCCTAAGAGCCCTAACAAATAAGAGAAGAGTATCTGAACCCAGTCCACGAGAATTATCGAGTGTGGAGTTTCAGGATCTGTGTTGATTGTATATGGGCCTGGTAATACAAGGGACAGAGCACTTTTAATTCCTTTTGACTTCCGTGTGAGTTGAGGATAGTCAGTACCTTGGAAGAATAGGCTCAGAGTTACCATGTGTCATCTGAGGATATCCAGAGTGGACTGATAGGAGAGAAAGAGAGGTGCCCAATAATCCGGTAGGTTCCCTTGGCTTTTTCCTCTATAGAATCATAGAAATGCAAGGCTGGAAGGGAACTGAAGAGATCATCTAAATCACCCTCCCCCCATGCTGTGGCAGGGCCACGTATGCCCACACCATTCCTGACAGCTGTTTATCTAACCTGTTCTTAAAGACCTCCATTTGATTTTTCCTTCCTGAGTGCAGTACTTTGCACTCATCTTTGCTGAATTTCATCTTGTTGATTTCAGACCTATTCTCCAGTTTGTCAATATGCTTTTTTATACACCGCTGCTAACTATTAGGCCTGACTATCTGGTGAAAGGATACACAGTAGAGCCTATTTGGACAAAAACTTAGTAAAAGAACCTTTTACAAATTTACATTTCCCTTGCAGTAAGCAGAACATGGAGGCTAAATCAAAACACAGTGAAGCTCTGCTAAGGTCATCACAGGACCTAACCAGATCAGCCACACCATCACCAGTTCCTTCACCTGCACGTCCACCAATGTAATATACGCCATCATATGCCAGCAATGCCCCTCTGCTGTGTACATTGGCCAAACTGGACAGTCGCTACGGAAAAGGATAAACGGACACAAATCAGATATTAGGAATGGCAATATACAAAAATCTGTAGGAGAGCACTTCAACCTCCCTGGCCACACTATAGCAGACCTTAAGGTGGCCATCCTGCAGCACTTCAGGACCAGATTTCAAAGAGAAACTGCTGAGCTTCAGTTCATCTGCAAATTTGACACCATCAGCTCAGGATTAAACAAAGACTGTGAATGGCTTGCCAGTTACAAAACCAGTTTCTCCTCCCTTGGTTTTCACACCTCAACTGCTAGAACAGGGCCTCATCCTCCCTGATTGAACTAACCTCATTATCTCTAGCTTGCCTGCATATATATACCTGCCCCTGGAAATTTCCACCACATGCATCTGACGAAGTGGGTATTCACCCACCAAAGCTCATGCTCCAAAACATCTGTTAGTCTATGAGGTGCCACAGGATTCTTTGCTGCTTCTGCTAAACAGGCACCTGTTAAATGAAGAAACATGATGAAAGAAAATGTTTCCAACAGAGCAATGAAAAATGTTTTCTGCTCCCAAATCAAAACATAAGACAGCAACCAAAAAGACTAATTAGAGCCGTCAATTCATAACAAGGTTAAAAAAAGTAATGTTTACATTCATGTCCATTTTTCAAATGCTAAGATTATGGAGGTTCAGGAGAAGCAATCGTGTTCATTAACTGAAAGGGAAGGGGACACCATTAAAACAAATTATCTTTTTATTCTTTCCTAACCTACTAGATGGCAGCTAAGATTAAAAATGTATTACGGGAGTTGAAATGTTGGCAGCAGTTCAACAAAGCTCGTAAGAACATGTTTAAGTGTAAGTAGATATTTAAGTTCCTTCTTTGCTAGCAAAGCATGTGTTGACTCCTCATTGAGGTCAGTGTTAAAAACATACTTAAGATTAAGTGTCTGCTCAAGGGCTTTGTTGAGTCAGGGCCACAGTTTCTAACAATCAGCATCTCCTGGAGTATCCAGATTGTTGGGTAAAAACCTGATACAGCTGTTTCTCATATAAAAGGTTTATTAAATGGGTGCAGTGCACTGTGGTACTTGTGTAAAGAGCACATCCATTTTTCCCACGTGATATCTAAATGTAATTCTAAGAAGGGTTTAAAAAAAATAACACGGTTACAAAACAAAAAGGGTTTAATTGAATAGACAGGTAATCAGAATTCCTTTTGATAAAAATGGATATATTACTCGTGTTAAGAAAGGCTATGGTGTGGTAGTTTACTGTTACGTAGCTTAATAAGCCATAAATGGTAGAAGTGACGTCTTGCTGAACTGAAAACAGCCTGTGATTTAGATTTTTAAAAATACTGTGCATACTCTTTCTACCTGGAATAAATCACAGTGGAATATGGCTCTTCTGATTAAAATTAGCTAAAAACATGCACTTGAAAAGCTATCAGTGCATTGTAAAAAGTGGCTATTAAGTAATGAACAATATCATGCATTACTGACCATCTTTTTCATGCCACTTCTTTATGTAAGCACATGGTGTTTCATTTTCCAGTAGAAACAATTAAGCTGGCTGCTACCTTTGGTTTAGTTATATCTGTCCCGGTCTTCTTTGAAGGCATGAGTTTTTACCCTGCAAGAGCAAAGTTCTACAACATGCAGCTATTCCTAGTGCAGTCTCTTTAGGCTCCAGCATGGCACCTATTCTATTCAAATAGCATTATGTGGTTTGATATGGTTTTTACTGCTGGGCAGGTGACACTTAGATTTAGCCTCTTCCTCAGACATGGCAGTTTCTCTACAGTCTAGGATCCTGCTGAAGATTTATTCTAGAATAGCAAGAAAGAGCGAAGGCTCTCCAAGTAGGTCCACAGCAGGGTTTGACTGGTAAACATTTAACAAGGAGAACTCCCTATCCTCTCTTGGTACATATTAAACTAATACATTTATTTTAACAAGGGAAACAGTTTCCCCAAGCTCCAGCTCCATTTGAGCCCTGGACTCCTACAAAAGACTAAGAAAGGTAGGCTCCCTGGGGTTTTGCAATTCACTGGGACCAAACAAGAGATGGCTCTGAGCCATGAACAAGAACAAGAAGCAATGGTCTCAAGTTGCAGTGGGGGAGGTTTAGGTTGGATATTAGGAAACACTATTTCACTAGGAGGGTGGTGAAGCACTGGAATGAGTTACCCAGGGAGGTGGTGGAATTTCCATCCTTAGCGGTTTTTAAGGCCCGGCTTGACAAAGTCCTAACTGGGATGATTTAGTTGGTGTTGGTCCTGCTTTGAGCAGGGGATTGGACTAGATGACTTTCTGAGGTCTCTTCCAACTTTAATATTCTATGATTCTATGAGCTTGGAATCTGGAGTCAATAGGATCTTCCCAAGGCTTGGCATTGCTTGGGTTTGGGGCTCTGGGTCAGTCCCATGTCTAGATTAAATGTATCCCAGCAAAATCTGAAGGAGAGGTGATTTCTAATCCCAAGCTTCTCCACCCCACGGCAGAATGTCATTACTGCCACCAGATAGTTTTCTATCACCTTAGACATATTGTCCAACACGGATTTTCCAGTTTCTGAAATCCACTGCCCAGTTTCCTGGCTTTTTTGGAACGGAGTCCAGACTCTCTACTCAAATTTGCCTCTGCCAATGTCTCAACATGTTCCTCTTCATGCTCCATCCCCAGCGCCAACTCTTCTCTTCTAAACACTCCCTTCATCTCCTCTGACGTATGCAACTCCGTGCCTTTCACGGCCTCATCTCCTGCACCTGGAACAGCTTCCTTACTGCTGCAGTCCAAGCAACCTCACTCACCTTCTCCCAGTCTCACTCCTTTCAAGTGGCTTTCACCTGCTAATGCACCGGTTGGATGGGCTTGAACTCTGTGCCACTGTTCTGGCAGCCAAGCGTACATTCCTCTCAAAGACAACACTGTCATCCAAAATACATGACAAATAAAGACAACCGCTGCCACCTGGCCTTGCAAAGCCAACAGCACCCAACAGCTGTATTCAACCTCCACTCGTGCCCATGACGACGGTCATCTTTCACTGAGTTTGAAGTCCAATTTTAATTGTATGTTCCTCCAGGTAAGGTCCTATTTTTCTATTTGTCTATATAGTGCCATGCAATCCAATGACACTAACTATCTACTTAAAATAACAATCTTCCTTACTCAGGCAGATGATGTTGTGACCTCTGTCTGTGCAGGTTCTGTTTCTGTGCCACTCTTCACTCATTGCATGTAAAATAAGATGCATCCCTTTTCCACCTCTTGATCTGAACTCATATGTGCTTTAAGGTTCAAGAAATGGCCATTTAAGAAGGTCTCAGGATATACCTGGCTCCCCATTAGTATTATTATTGTTACTTTGTATTACTGGCACACCTAGGACCCCTCATCATCATCACGAACCAGGACCACACTGGGCTAGGCGCTGCACACAGAACAAGAAGACAGACCCTGCCCCAGAGAGCTTACCTTGCTGCTGCCACCCCCGGACACCAAATAAAGATTCCAAATTCCTCCTGATCACTCCTACCTCTCACCCCAGTACAACCCCATCTCCCTTCCCAGTCAGTACCTCTCCCCTTCTCTCCTTCCTTCCATCAACCCTTCTATGGGCCAAATTATTCCTTAACAAAACTCCAGTGACTTAACACCCATTCACCATAATAGGAATAGCCGTTTAAAATGTCTATTATAGGCTGTAACTGCGAAGGCATCCAAAGGCTACTGCTCTTACACCTTCCTCTGAAGCACTTGTGCGGGCCACCATCAGAGAAAGGATTGACTATGGGTCTGACTCCAGTCTGGCAGTCCCTGTGCTCCTGTAATCCCAGCCAGCAGATGGGATACTAAAGTGGTAGGTTTCTTTAAAGTGGTAGGAGCACGTGGGCCAGAGATTCTGGCATGGTACTGGAAGCAGGGCCGGCTCCAGGCCCCAGCGCGCCAAGCGCGTGCTTGGGGCGGCATGCCGCGGGGGGCACTCTGCCGGTTGCCTGAAGGGTGGCAGGCGGCTCCGGTGGACCTCCTGCAGGCGTCCCTGCGGAGGGTACGCTGGTCCCGCAGCTCCAGTGGAGCTGCTGTGCTTGGGGCAGCGAAATGGCTAGAGCCGGCCCTGACTGGAAGACAGGGACCAAGGTTCTATTCCTGGCTCTGTTACTTACTTGCTCTTGAGCAAGTCACTTAACCACACAGTGGCTCAGTCTCCCCACTTGTAGGGATAATGATACTTCCCCAGCGTTGTAGCCCCTTCAGAGGTGGTCAGATGAAAAGTGCTAAATATAATTCATTAGCATTATTAATGAAAAAACACATTCTTACCTCAGAAACCCCATCATGCTTTCTGCCCTGCCACCCTTATGCAAGGGAAGAGCTGCCCATGAAACTCTGCAAAGCTATTTCATTGTCCTCCTCTATCCCTCCTTAAAACTCATCTCTGCCATAATGCCTGCAAACAAACCCAACACTGGTGTGCAGAGACCACTGCTCTTCATGCTGATCATAACCATCTCACTGCCACCTTGCTATATCCTCCGATTGTTCCTTGTCTTACAAATCAGCTGTAGGATCTTTGGAGAAGGGGCAATCCTTTGATTTAACATGGGCATACAACACCCACTCAATGCGGCTGCAGCCTCTAGGCACTACTGTCATACAAATGGTCATCATCATCATCTCACACAGGCAGCTTCCCTTACGAGAGCAGTTAGCCCTGAAGAAGAATAGCACAATGTAAGCATAAGTGGTCTCAGCTTGGCATGAATGTAAAGTCCCCAAACAAGTCTGTTACTCTGAGTCCCTTCAGCTCAGCTCCTGGTCTGTAACATTTGATTTAGTTGGGGTTGGTCCTGCTTTGAGCTGGATTGAACTAGATGACTTCCTGAGATCTCTTCCAACCCTAAGCTTCTATGATTCCCCCATTGACCTGAATTCTCTGTCCTCCAGTCCAGTCCAGTCTTGCTTTCCAGCGCCATCTGCATCCCTCCCTGCAGACTGGGTGATCGGGATGATGATCAGCCAGCCAAATACCTTCTTTGCAAGCTGCAGATCTGCCTATAACAAAGCCCCAGCTGGGTTTAATGGTTCACTGTACATGTTACTGTGGCCTTGGATTCACTCATCCCACCTACCATCGCTCATTAATTGTGCAGCTGATTTTACTGCCTGTGGATCACCATTACTGGGAACAGATTAACTGTAAGACTGTCTTCCTCACTGGGAAGCCTCTTGTTTTTACCCAGCAGGTTGCTAGTTAATTTGCTACCACCTCTGTATTTGTAGAGGAAACTAGGCAAATTGGGGATGGAAGATTCTTGCTGTACAAAAGTGAGCTCTTTGTTACCTCAGAACTCCATAACACATGCTACTGGGGCAATAAATGCCACACTTGGATTTCACTCAATCCCTCGCTGAGGTGGGATAAGTCTCCATGCATCCATGAAGGCAAGTTAGGCAGAACTTTGAACTAGCCCTGCTGAGATATAACAATTCTCAGAGAGTGGGAAGGTACCTGGGCTCCAGCGGAAAGCCCGCGAGCCTCGCCACTGGAGAGGCTTCCCAACCGCCCTCCAAAATTTGATTCTGTGCCCACTGCTACTTCCCAGAACCCCTTAATTCTTGCCTAGTAGAATGATTTTTCTCTCAAACCCTGAACCCAGTGAAAAAAGAAGAAAGTATTTGCCTCTAAGGTGAACCACAAAAACCTCTTTCAGAGTTGCATCCTCAAAGAATTCTGGTTTGTCCTCATAACATTGTTGTATTCTTGTAACACTTCATAAACTTCCATCTCAAAGAGAATGGAGAGAAATATGGGACAATAGATTTTCTTCCCGGCACCACTTAAAACAGCTGAAAATCATTTCCTCTTGCACACACCTGTCAAAGGCTGGCTTACTTTTCCACCACAGCTGATAACATCGCTAGCACATGCCTAAAGATAGGCAAAATTCTTTCCCCATCCCACGTTTTTTGTTTGGTTTGTTTTTTGTTTGAGGTTACAAACCCAACAAGTTTCATAGAAGAAAAACAGAATCCTGAAGTCAGCACTTGGCAACAGAGTAAATAAGAAACAGATTTCCCAATATTTTGTTTTACCAGTCACTTCTTTGTACTGCCTAAGCACAGATGTGCAGGACCTGATTTTTAATGGGGCTTCAGCTTGGCTCACCCATTTTACACCCACAAGTAATGGTATGCTTCAATCTAAATATCTCATTGCAGGTGCAATGAGGTTGTTAAATGTCTCCAGGATCTGCATCCTTGCCATGGGCAGCTAATTGTTCCCACAAAATGGTACCTGCAATTATTTACAGGTGCCAAAATTTGAGTATAAAATGAAAGGCTTGAGGAGCAGGATGGGGGCATTGTGATTAATATTTTTATTGCTTTTTATAACAACTACAATAGTGCAAAATACAAGAAGGCAAATGACTTACAGCTTGTATGTTTCCAAGTACGGCACACTTCATGAGACTGCCTACAGAATTATGCCATTTTACAACTTGTCAAAGCTGCAAGACCAGACAATGCAAAACTAAGGTGTGGGTGGGAGGGAGTACAGTAATCCAACAGAAAAAGACCTGCAAAAATAGAAAAGGGAAGGCAGGGACCAAGGAGGGGAGGGAAAAGGAGGAGGGAGTTAGCTGGAGTAGGTCTGGCATTCTTTGAGCAGCCCCATGTTTTTTTATGCACATGTATCTAGAAACAAGGTCCACATTTCTTCACATTCATATAGCTGATCTCGACAATGATAAGCTATTCTTTCTGTGGCTGTTAATGGAGACAGATTTGACTCTACTCTGAGCATAATAAAACTAGCTTTAAAAATTAGGCTTTTGGGGAAAATTCTGTCCCACGAAGGTAGGCAAATGAAACTCCTGCTAAAAACCCTGAGTGCCTCTATGGACTGAATTTGGTCCAGATTCTGTTTTGGGATTTGAAACCATGTGGGCTTGGTTTGTTTGTTTGTTTGACTGATTGATTGATTGATTGATTAAAAGATTCCCCTTGTGCTCATAAGAGCATCATCAGGTGAGACGACCCAGAGGTACATAACCCCAGCTCTCCAAAGGTAAAATCTTCCCCCCCTGCTGTGCTGTGCAGGGTGTCCAGCAGGAGGCCACATCCAGTGCTGGGAAATAGTGTTCTCTTCCTTGCTGCAGCAAAGGAAAAGGCCATTCTCTGCAAAGCTTTCTCATTCACCAAACCACTCACATCTGCAAACCTTTAGATCAGGTTTCAGAACTATGGGGCTGACTCGTCTCTCCCACTAGCTTCGCCCACAACTTCCTGCATCCAGTGGCCTTACTCCTGATTTACATGGGTGTAAGTGGAAGGTGAATCAGACCCTGTGTCTTTTAACCAGTCTGTTCAACCCTATTAACTTACACACTCCATTTGTTCTGCTGGTAACCATTATTGTCCCTTTTTATCTCCTTCCAGCAGGATGCTCAGGCCTTGTAAATCAGAAGAGCTCCCTGCTGACACTGCAACTTCCCTTTTCATATTGCTTGCAGCTGAAGCTATCAGTAGCACTTTCAAAAAACAGTTCGGTGTCTCAGACTGTTTACATGATAAAGAACTTTATTAACGAGACTATAGCACTTCCTAGTTCTAAATGTCATCGATCTAAAGATTACAGCCTGTACTGCAAGGGATGCTGGACTAGATGATCTAACGGGTCTCTGCCATGGCTAATTTTGGTGATGGATCTGGGGTCTCTTTAGAAAAATGTTCTCATGACTTTTCTTTTCATGAGCAAATTTTCTTCTTTAAATGCTCTCTATCACTGCAGACCATATATATAATGAATTATTTTATCGGGTCAGCTAGCAACATACTGCAATTAGATCCAACCATAGCAATAATAAAGGTGATCATCCTCTAACATCAACATGATTTTAGTCCTTTTTGTATTACAATCTGTGTCAGGTTGAACTGGTGGAGTAGACAGGTACAATGAGTGTTTGTGGTCATTGTAATATGAGTGTTGTCATTTGTACCACCTTGTGCTGTGATTTCAGTGGATCTCAGCTGCTCAGCAAGGCTAGACATGGTTAGTGTTTTGATTGGAGACCTCCAAGGAAAACCCAAGATGCTTGAACAGGTGCCAGTGATTCAGCAGGTATCACGTGTCATTTTATTTTACCTATAGTCTAATAAACTCTTGCAGCCACACTCCACAACCTCAAATTCCCCTACCCAAGCAGAGAGACACAGGATCAGAAATGTTGTGAACACTACAGTGTGAGGCTGCTGGGTGCTAAGCACTTGAAAAGCTGGATGCTTCAGTTAGGTACCTAAACAAGACTGGAATTCTTTTAAAAATCTGGCCCCTTACACTTGGTTCCCAAGTGGTCACTGTGCCTTAGGGGTCATGTTGTTATTATATATTTATTTATTTATTTTACAGGCAACTCACTATCCAATTTATGTGCACAGAAGCAAAGCCGAGTTTCTGTGCATACAGAAGCCTAGATGGGAAAAACTGCACATGCAAAAACATGGACCTGCAAAGAAGAGATGCTGTTTCAGAGGGCAGGTTGAGGTCTCTCTGAAAATCTGGGCCATGCTGAGTTTTTCTGGGGGGTGAGAAAGGTGGGGTGTATATTTAATGTATAGGTATATGTATAAAATAAAAAAGAAGTTTGGAGGCAGGGAGGTGTTCTGTGAAAAGAAGAAAACCCTATTGGAGTGTATGACAAATCACCATCACCTGGCTTAGTAACTTAGGCAGTAATTAAGAGCAGTTTTATAGGTACAAGATCCTGCTGGGCAATAGACTATAAAACTGTGTTTGAGTCTTCTGATCGAGGTGTGCAAGGATGCTTGGAGCAGGTGGCCGGACAACGGTGGTGCACATTAATACCTGCTGAATGTGCCATTTGAATACGTTCATCTTCGTTTCCTCCTCTGGTTAAAAAAAAAATCAAGACATTTTCATAGTATAATTGTTTTTTACCTAGGGCCCGATTCTCCTCTCATGCACACCAGTGTAACTCCATCAGCTTTGGTCAAGTAAAGTTGGATTTACATGAGTGCAAGCAAAAGGAGCATCAGGCTCCTAAACACCTAGGCCAAGATTTGCAAAACGACTAGTGGTTTCTAAAACAGCTGCTGCCACTCAAGAAAGAGATCTTGGAGTTGTGATCTTCAGAGATCATCAGAGTCAAAAAAGCAAACAGAATGTTGGGAATCATTAGGAAAGGGATAGATATTAAGACAGAAAATATTATATTGCCTCTATATAAACCATGGTACACCTATGTCTTGAATACTGTATGCAGATTTGGTTGCCCTATCTCAAAAAAGATCTATTGGAATTAGAAACGGTCAATAAAAATGATTAGGGGTATGGAACAGCTTCCATATGAGGAGAGATTAATAAGACTGGGACTTTTCAGCTTGGAAAAGAGATGACAAAGGGGGGATATGATCGAGGCCTATAAAATCGTGACTGGTGTGGAGAAAGTAAATAAGGAAGTGTTATTTACTCCTTCTCATAAGACAAAAACTAGGGGTCAGAAAATGAAATTAATAGGCAGCAGGTTTAAAACAAACATAAGAAAGTATTTCTTCACATAACATACAGTCGACCTGTGGAACTCCTTGCCAGAGGATGTTGTGAAGGCCAAGACAATAACAGGGTTAAAAAAGGAACTAGATAAGTTCATGGGGGATAGGTCCATCAATGGCTATTAGCCAGGATGGGCAGGGATGGTGTCCATAGCCTCTGTTTGCCAGAAGTTGGGAATGGGTGACAGGGAATGGATCACTTGATGATTGCCTGTTCTGTTCATTCCCTCTGGGCCACCTAGCATTAGTCAGTCTCGGAAGACAGGATACTGGGCTAGATGGATCTTTGGTCTGACCCAGTGTGGCCACTCTTATGTTCTTATGTTCAGGCATCCTTCTTAAGACACCCTATTTGGGGCTGATTCTCACAGGATGAGAGCTCAGATGTCAAGTTAGGCATCCAAAACTTGAGGGCCTCAAAATCACCAGTCAGTTTTGAAAATCTAGGCCTTAGTTTTTAACAACTTAATGTTAATGAAGCAAGCTGGGTGCAGGATGTGTTATGCCAATATAAAAGTCAGGTATATATAACATTCATCCAGCAAATGGACCCAACCGCTGTATTAATCCATATCTCTCTCAACGCGACACTTGGTTAACCAGTCCCAGATGCTCCAAAACTAGTCTTATGTTCACAGGACTGGGCAATAATTGTAACATGCCAGTTTAAGTATTAATAACAGCCATGCAGAACTGTACGAGCTCCCAATGCTATGTAAACAGACAAGAATTAAAATGGTTTTTCCATCACTGTTTAAATTCTATGATGTTTTTCTAAACATCCGAGGTACAGAGAGGGAGTGAGAGCCTGAAATGACTATCTGGAAAAGGGCCATATCTAAGTAAGTACTTTATATTTCACTCTCAAGATGGTCAGATGTGTGGTTTAAGAGACTTTGAACACAAACAGTATCAGTTAGTTACGTTCTATTTTGACCTTCAGTGAGAGTTTGAGACATAAATAGCTTTCGTTTAAACTGAGTTTAATGTAACTGGGTTTATAGGTTCACAGACGATTTTAACATTCATCAGAAATGTTTTATATTTAGCAAGGCAGCGTGGTCTAGTGGGTAGAGGGCATAACTCATTTTTATCTATGCTTTACCACAGACCTATTGCGTAGCCTTTGGCAAGGCACAGTTCTGTGTCTTTATCTGTGAAATGGAACTTGCTTGTCTGCTTCAGAGAGTGAAGCTGGAATCAATTAATATCTATACCGTGCTTTGAAGATGCAAAAAACACTACATAAATGCTAAGTGTCAGCTCCTGAGTACAAGGGGCATCACTCTCCTCCCCCTTAGACTGGTTTTACAATGGTGCAATTCCACTGACTTCCATAGAGCTATTCCCAATTTACACCAATCTAAGGCAGGGAAAAATCATAATTTACATCACTAACATTTAGATAACGTTTGAAGACCCCTCCAGTGACCATATCCCATTTTCTTCTGTGTATACTTAATATCATTGCCTAAGTATCTTTAG
Organism: Gopherus flavomarginatus; assembly: GCF_025201925.1. NCBI lineage: Eukaryota > Metazoa > Chordata > Testudines > Testudinidae > Gopherus > Gopherus flavomarginatus. The sequence goes on from NC_066623.1 coordinate 12,088,383, forward strand.
CTCAAAGCTGAGTGACAAATCATGCTGTGTTAGGGCAAGAGACAGGCCCACATTTGGCTCCCAATTTTGAACACTTGCATCAGGGTTTCATTTGGGGTCCAGCGTCTGAGAAAAATAATTTTGTTTAAAATGTAGACAGACATTCGTTCCCTTTGGCTGTTCAGGACATGGTTCCAGAAGAAGAGCAAAACTGTCAACTTCCAGCGAAGTCACCAGCATTTTGTCTGCATTGCAGGAATATGAGATCAGACCATGGACAGATGCCAGTAGTTGACACTCCATGGATTATGGGTTACAAGTAGTTTTAAAAGAGGCTGATAACATAGCCCCTTTCGACCAGAGCAGCAAATCAATATTTGGGGCCTTGCTAGGTTGTCACCGTAAAGAGAATAAGTTGATTGTATGAGTCAGGTATTTCTTTAGTGCAATCCTGTTTATTTACAGAGAATGTACACAAAATTCTCTTTCTCTGAACTCAATAGAAACAAACAGGCAGTTCCTTTGTTGAGAAATCCAAGAAATCCATTGCCTTTCTAGCCAATCCTGTTCCTAAAAAAAGCTCTGTTTCTTGGCTTCCTCCCACCACTACTTCTCTTGCTCTCTGAAGACTTTCTCCTCACTTTCTGCCACACACAAATACAGCTGCAACCAATAAATACCCAGGAAAACCCTTCAGCCCACATGGTTTAGCTTCTGCTCAGGCCCTGCCATGCTGGCCAGTACCCTGGGCATTGGCTTCTCTTGTTTCAGCTCTCACTATTCAAAGTGACATTTAATTGCTCCTTCCATTTAGCTTCCATGAAGGGTAGTTAGTACACCCATCAACTTTAATCCTGTCTGTGATTGAGCTATAGATGTGATTGATGGCAGCCATTAACACTTTCCAGTATAACAATAAAATGAGAGAGTAGACAGAGTGTGGCTTTACCCTCCTCCAATATATAAACACATGGATTATTTTTAAAGAATACAATTTATTATATACCTAGTCTCAGTCCTACAATCCTCTTTCACATGGCTTGGGCAACAGGATCAGACATATTAAGACACATACATCATCACAGTGTGTGTATTCCAGCTTGTTATACGCTCAAGAAGTGGTTAAAGAGGGCATGTACTGAAGACTACTTTAAAAAGCCCCATAAATAGCTGCATATTGTGGAGTTGCCTAATAACTGTGCAGAGCTTTGGAAAGAACCAAAAGCACAACTGTGAGTCCTTCTGTGACAAAACACCCCTTTCTTTTCACCCGTAGACGGCCTGATCATATGTTCACAGCTGGAATTTCTGAGCAGCTGCACTGTAAAATAAATTCCATACAGCACAAAGAGGAAAAACCAGGCACAATCCAGCTACTCTCTGTAGCCACTCTCCTCCCTCCCCCCGTCGAACCTCTTTAGAACATTTTCCTCATACTTTTACTCCCCCTTCGCCCCCTTCAAAAAAAGCAGAACTATTCAGAAACTTGACTGACAGCTGTTACTGACCAGAGGAAGCCCAGGCCTCTGAACCTGAGCTATGTCTGAGTGCCACACACAGCACAGCTCAGGGAGATGTAGGAGGCAAAGATGGCTTTACTCTGCAGCATCTGCTGGTTCCCCCTAAAGGCCATTTTAGCAGCCAGGGATCAACTGGGTGAAGGTGCCCCCATCCAGGTGTCCTTTCTCCCAGACTCATGCCCTACGCTCAGGATCAGGAGTGGAACAGTTTAAGGAGGTGCTGTGCTGTTGTTACACCATCAAGGATTTCCCCAAAGGAATCTCAAGGATCCAGATGCACTGGCCTCCTGGCTGCTTTTCATCATCAGAGAAGCCCAAAGTGGCCACAGTAAGGCCAGGATTTGGCCCAATATATTAAGACCCTTTCTCGCTGTGCTTCGGCATTTCTGGCTGCACTCGCAGCCATATCTAGGAAGGGCAAAGGTGTGTGAAAATGGAAAATAACATGAGAGAAAAACCAACTGTCGGCAGCTCACCACAGGCTTGGGTCAAGGCTGAGGCGAAGGTCTGGATTGGCATCGTTTTTAGCTGATTCAAAGTCACCCAGCACCAGCAACCTGAAAATACAGACCCTTGTTTTCAACCCCCAACTTCTAACACGCTGGGGCACCCACAAAACCGGGGCCTGGAATGACTTCACTTGCAAGTGGGAGGGGGGCTGTGCATGTGCAAATCAGGCAGGGAGGCACCGAGAGGACCCATTCAGACACAGTTAAGGCAAGACTTCTCCCCAGCCAGCAGCTTCCACGGGGGGCATCCAGCACTCTGTGAGCCATATGTGTGACACCCCTGGCTCCTCGAGCAGAGTGCCCTGCCAACAACTACCTCCCCGTAATTCATCAGGCAGCCTGAAACCATCACCCTAATCAGCCCCTTAAACTCCCCTTTAGCTCCCTCCCGCCTCCCCCACTATAGCATTGCCATGCACAAAAAAACCTTTTTACTTTCAGGCTGGGTTGAAGCCAGCTCAATATTGGTTCCATAAAGTGCCTATCCCAGGAGGTTATAACCTGTTTCCCCTCAGTGTGGGGTGCACAAGCCCATATACACACTCAAAACCAGACGCACAACATACCTCGACACATAAAGAGGCAGATTCCTGCACACAAGAGCATAACTGGTGGAAAACAGCAGGCCAGCCTCCTTTAACAGATGTCTATCCAGTTGCCAAGGCAAATACTTGTCTCACTGCACTTACTTTGGAGGACAGCTAATAAGTGACAACCACAGGTGATTTGCCAGGAAATAGCTCCTATCTGAGGTATCTGTTTTCATTATCAACTCACAGGTGGTGCCAGCAGAATATTTTATAGTTTGTCCATATTTTAGGGTGCTCATCTATCTATCATACTTATAAAAGGCCAACAGGCCTGTAGCATAGCTGAGAGTATCACAATCTTTAACACACACCGCCTCTGCGCAGTACCATTACCCCATTTTACAGAGGGGAATTGAGAGATACAATGACTTACCCAATGTCACACAGGAAGTCCATGATAGAGCAGGGAATCACATCCAGGTCTCCAAAGTCCCAGGCTAGCAGCCTACCCATTGGATCATCCTTCCTCCCTGGAGTACACAACCATCCCTCATTTCCATAGCATGCGACGCGAGCACCTGTATCGCAAAGTCAGACATTACAGGTGCTCAGACGTTAAGGTACTGAGAGAGAGCTAGAGAAATCCGATACGTCTACACTGTAATTAAATACCTGCGGCTGGCCTATGTCAGCTGTCTCGGGCTCGTAGGGGGCAGGGCTATAAAACTGCTGGGGAAATATTTGGTCTCAAGCTAGAGCCTAGGCTCTGGAACCGGACCAAACCCTAACCTCCCCCCTCACGAAGAGTGGGTGTTTTAGGGTGACCAGACAGAAAATGTGAAAAATCGGGACAAGGGGTGAGGGGTTATAGGAGCCTATATAAGAAAAAGACCCAAAAATCAGGACTGTCCCTATAAAATCAGGACATCTGGTCACCCTAGGGTGTTTAATTGCAGTGTAAACATAACCATAGTGACCTTTCAAAGCCGCAGTATCTTTGGTGTACAAACAATACCACATGTACCTTTAGAAATGTGAAAACGCTGCATGTTACAGGAGTTTATCGCCATCCAAATAAAATCCATTCTATCAGCAGCACAAGGCGATTTCCCCACGGGCCCATCCAATTGTTAGTTGTTTGTGACATGGCTTGACAGATTTGGAATTCCTGAATTAAGCATTTTGCCCTTCCCTAGTTTGGGGTTGTTGTTTTAAATGTGACTGTAGAAATATTCGCAACAATGCATCCCAGGGGTCGGCAACCTTCAGCACGTGGCCCAGTAGGGTGATCCAATGGTGGGCCAAGAGACATTTTGTTTATGTTGACCATCCACAGGCATTGCCCCCTCAGCTCCCAGTGGCCGTGGTTCGCCATTCCCGGCCAATGTAAAAATAAATTCCAAACAGCACAAAGAGGAAAAACCAGGCACAATCCAGCTACTCTTTGTAGCCACTCTCCTCCCTCCCCCAGTCATACCTCATTAGAACATTTTCCTCATAATTTTACTCCCCGCTCACCCGCCGCCCCCACGGCCACTGGTATATGTGGGGTGACAAGATTATCAGGACACAGATGGAAATTGGGTTTCTAATAAAAAGTTTAAATAATTATATTTCAGACCGCAAGAAATCCATCTGAAGAGTGGGTGTGAAAATTACCATATTTACGAAAGTAGGGATAGTGTAAGTATGCTTAAAAGAATTCTTGACAATGTTCTTTCCATTTATCCAGCTTGCTGAAATGTGGCCCATATAACTGTCAGAGAAAAGGAGGTTTTGATCTAGTCTCTCCATGAAAATGGTCCCATAACATCTTATAGAGCCACATATGTTTCCATCATGTTGCGGAAGTTTTAGGAAGTGTTCCTCATAAAATGTGAAATTATTACAAATGAGAACATGAAAACAAATGTAGTAGGAACTTGTGTCATTGTCTCCTTTCTAGTCCTTTTACAAGGGGCTTCTGTTAGCCGCCATAAACATCTTCAGGAAGGAAAATAGTAGAGATGGCAATTAAAGTGTATCAGGGTGTTTTGGGGCCTCTGAAGTTGGCTGATTCTGAAGAGCTAAACTAGGGAAGTAGAAACAAAGATGCAGGGCTCGCTTTGAACTTGAGGGTCTCCTATACTACAGTCAAATCTGGACTAAATAATATCATGAGTAAATCAATCTAAGGGACATGAGGGAGACTGGTTGTGTGGCTTAATAACTGACACAAAGGGCATTTAGGAAGCTGATGTACAAAAGATAATATGTGCAGATATGTAACACCGACAGATTCCAGTTGTTGACAGGTGGACTCGAACCTGGGACCTCTAGAGCTAAAAGCCATGGGGCCCTTAGCTAAGGCTGTAGCAGACTCATTAACTACTCAGTGGTCTCAGTGCCACTAGAGGGGCCAGAACACCACACCCCAGAGGTGTGTGGGTTACACATACACACGTATAAAGAGTAGTATGCCAGCTTTGGTGATAGTTAGGCAGATGAACATCTAGACCCTAGCAGTGGAGATGCTTGAGAGGCACAGAATAACAAGTCTGGTACATTGTACTCAAGAAATAAATGTGCAGCATGCAGCTGGAGAGAGATGTCTATAAAAAAAAAATCATTCCACCCATCTCTGTGAGAAAGTGTCAGTAATTTTGCTTTATGGGCCCAGTTTTTTCACAAACTCTAAACCCTAGAATTAGATACTGTATGCATCTGTTTCTAATTTATTTTAGTACTGAAAGCCATTGAGTGATCCAGAATAGCCACTTGCTATTAAAGAGGCCATTTTTCAAGTGATTCTTTCAGTAATATTATACATCTATTGACTACATATAATCATAAAGTACTTCACAGCTGTAATATAAAAATTATACATGATTCAGAAAACTCAGCACCAAATGCTATATATATATATAGTAGTAGATTCAATCCACATAACTCTAGTTCTCAAAATACTTTAACAACTGAAGACTTTTCCAGTCAACTGTGTCAGACGTGTTTTCTTGCTGCTTCTCAGATCAAGCATGGTATTTGCTTAACATTGGATACCTCTTCTACATGGAAATGGACAAGATCTGGGAATGACAAGGCTTCTCCATCTCTAAGCTACTAAACAGCCAAATGTAGCATTGCCGCATTGAGTTTCTCTTGAATCTCTTTCAAGGGTAGCATTGCCTCTGGCGTGCTGAGAAACCACATAATAACAATTAGTCATCTCCTCCAGCTCTGCTTTGCACTTACCTGTGTGAGTCATTTTCTTTTATGGCTGCAGCAAGAGCCTGGCTGGATATGGGATAATGGAAGTGCGTTTAGAAGACAAATAATAGAATCTAGAATGTCTGAGATCTGTTCCTAGCTCAGCCACTGTGCAGCCTGGAGCAAGTTGTGATGGCTGTGTCTACAGTAGCTACTGTAGATCAACGGCTAGCAAGCATTTTTACTACCACATCATCTAACCCTGTCTATGTGAGATGGTACTAAAACACCACCGGCTGATCAACACATATGCTCCCAAGATCACTGCCGCAGGTGGATCTGCACCAGTGGCTTTGCAAAAGTGTAAGATCTTAAGAAAAATGTTATTGCAGCCAAAGGCCAACTTTTCAGTCAATCACCTTACACTTACATGTATAAGTACAAAGTGCATGGCCTTGAGAAACAGCTACATCTCTCTCTTCAGATATGCAAGAATTAATGCAGAGCATAGTGGGTGTGGTTGTTTAAAAAACTCCAGAGGGCCAAATTCAAAGAAGTTCAGCCAATATTCTAACTGGAGTCCTATCACTAAAATGAACTGCTACATTTAGAGAGATTATGGACAATTTCTTTAATATGTTTCAAATGCCTCTTGTTTAGCATAGTCCCTACGTTAGCTCACACAAATACTTTGAATTATAAAGGCAAGAAGGATGATCTGGCAGTTAAAGCACTGGCCTTGGAGTCAAGAGCATGGGGATCTAATTTCAGGTTTGCCATAAACTTTCCAGAAAGCCTCAGGCCCTTAAATCTCTCTGCCTGTCAGCTTCCCCATCTGTAAAATGGAAATGCACAATAATATCTAAATCAATCAATATTTATAAGGCTTGTTGTGGTCCTTAAATAAATAATAATACTCAGCTCTTATCTAGTGATTTTCATCAGTAGATCTCAAAGCGCTTTACAAAGCAAGTTAGTATCGTAATCTCCATTTTACAGATGGGGAAACTGAGGCACAGAGCAGTGAAGTGACTTGCTTTAGTTACCCAGCAGGCTAGTCACAGAGTTGAGAATAAAACCAACGTCTTCTGAATCCCAGGCAAGCAGTCTATCCATTAGTCCACACTGCCTCTTATCAAAGGTACTGCATTAGTGTGCAGTATTATTATAAGGAGACACTCTATGATAAGTTATCAAAGGGGGAAGTAAATCTCCTCTGAGTTATTTTTATTTATGTATATTTATGCTCTGTTTTTAAACAATGTTTTTTACAATGGCAAAGCATCACATTTTCTACACTAGAACATTTAACTCTTCATATCTTTCTCAGGGGGCAGCACGGATTTTTCTCTTATGTCTTCCAAGATGGTGTTCAACGTGCCAACTAGTTCATAACAGAGTTCTTGTAACCTACAGGGAGAAGACAAGAGCATGGCTGAAATAATATCATATTACGCTTTCAGTGCGTTCACATGTAGTGGAAAATGTGAAGAGCCTAGTGAAAAACGTATACGTAGAACTATCATCTCTTCAACTAATCTGACCTTTTACTGTTCATTTAACAAGATAAAAAGAACAATGAACAACAATTGGATAATCAGTTGTTTGAGAGGGGTTAAGTGCATAACAACGAAGAAAGATTTTTTACTCCATCTCCAAAGAAATCCAAATCTTCCTGTAGTAACAGATGACAAAACAGGTCCCGTTATACAGTCAAATTTTCTGCAGGCTTTTTCTGGGTTTTTGCATTATTTTATGCGTGCATTCTCTTTTCACCCTCCCTAATAGAGGCCTCTGCACTTGCCCGGTACTGAGTATTCCCATTTCCTTCTCCTTCCATCCCACACAGGACTGCATCATGATAGCTTTCCCATCAATGAAAGATAGTGTCAGACATCAGTTCCCTCCAAGATCTCATCATTAGCATTGCATGCCTCCCCATGGGAGGTTACAGCGACATCTGGGGTACTCCTCTCTTTCCTTACACTCTTTCCTGGGATGGAGGGCAGGGAGCTGGTGGGGGACCCTGTAAATGTCTAGCCCAGTGTGCACACGTACCGCTGCCTTCTGCTGACTGGAATGTCAAATCTGCTCAAGGGTTTGGGTTTGCTTTGTGGCTGTCTCATAAAGAGTGCTACTTAATGATACTCTCATCTCCTAGCTTCTCCTTTAGCGAGGGTGACCAGACAGCAAGTGTGAAAAATCAGGACAGTGAGTGGGAGGTAATAGGAGCCTATATAAGAAAAAGCCCCAAAAATAGGAACTGTCCCTATAAAATTGGGACATCTGGTCACCCCACCTTTAGCTCAAGTAGTTTTGGAGCAAAAGTTCCTCAATTCCAGGCCCTATGCGTGTAGCCAAAGACCATAATACCTGAATGTACAGACATGGCTTTGTTAGCAGAGTGTCTTTGCAGAGCTCCCAGGCTCAAATATAAGGGACTAAGGTTAGGAACCAAACTCAGATCCCGAGCATGGTAAAGCATTGTGCCTGGGTCAGAAGGCATTCTGTTGTAATAACTTAGTACCAGAAATAAGTATCAGCACTCTACGTACTATTTGCATAGAACAGAGAAGCACCATCATCTGCAGCAGACCTCAGAACCTAGAGCAAGAGATCTGCAAATGTGAAGGGAAGGTCAGTGCTACCACAGTGCCATTCCATACCACAGCTTTAACCGTCCATGGAATATCCAAGACTGTTGGACTTTAGCAAAAGCCCATCAAAGCTTCTGTAAGCTTTGTCCTGCAAACACTGACCACCAGCTTCAGTAAGATCAAATGTCTTTAAATGCGCCCTCACAGTCCATTCAGAGATCTTTTACCCAAGGAGACCAACTGGTTACAGACTCGCCAGTAACAATGCCAAAGGGATGGCCAGTATTTAATCCAAAGAAAGAAAACAACAACTCAAATGCACATTTTTACAATTTCTAGCATCTTGGTCTCTGTTTCTTTACACTTACGTTACCTACCTATAAACTGTGTTATCCTGAAGATCGAGGGATGTCAAATAAAGATCAATAAATGGGATACTGGCACAAAAATCTTCTAAGACCATAGGATCAGAATGATGTAATGTCTTTTTAAAGTCCTCCACCAATTCACTGAAGGTTTTATATTCACTGGTTTTCTAATGTGAAAAAATATCCCAGGGAAACACGTTATCAAAACAGAATGGGTTTTTATACAGGGATTTTTGTTCTCCAGGTATCTTAAGGAGCTTTATGAAAGATGCAGCAAAGAGTCCTGTGGCACCTTATAGACTAACAGATGTATTGGAGCATGAGCTTTTGTGGGTGAATACCCACTTCGTCAGACGCATGTGTCTATAAGGTGCCACAGGACTCTGTCGCTTTTTACAGATCCAGACTAACACGGCTACCCCTCTGATTTACGAAAAATGATAGCAGTGCAGGAACCATGGAGACAGGTGGAGCCTTAGGCCTCAGCAATAACTTACCCAGCACTTTCACCTCTGACCTCCAGTTTTGCACACACAGCTTTGCACACATAGCTAATTGCTCTGGCAACATGTCTGAGGAGTGCCTGGTTTCATGAGCATTAAAAAGAGGGTGTGCAAAACTGGAAGAGGGGCTGGAAATTTGGCCATGTAACTTTTGTTTGTAAAACACAGTGGCTATGTCTAAGCTGCAGCTTGGAGCAAGCCTCCCAGTCCAAGTAGACAGGGTAGCATTAGCTCAGCTTGAGCGAATACACTAAAAACAGCAGTGTGAATGTTACCGCCCGAGCTCAGACTGACCTGACCCCCTGAGTCTGAGCTCAGGTTGCTAGCCCAAGCCTCTGCCAGTGTAGCAACGAGCACACAGCTATTTGTTGCACGCTAGCTCAAGCAGAGCACTCAGCTGCAGTGTAGACGTACCCAGAGAGAACATCGGCCAGGGTGCCAAAGTCACTTCTTTTCAGAAGTGTCATAGGATCTTTGTCTTGAACATGAACAACTACCAGATCCGGCAGAGGAGATGGCAGTTCAGGGTCTCAGCCAAAGAGATTGGTCCTAGAACAGTTTACATCACCAGTGGATGGAACTGAAATCATTAACCTTAAATCAGTCTTTTGAATCAGAACTTGAATCAATGACTTTATAGCCAAAAGGTTAGAGCACCAGCACTAAGCCATACTGAGCTGTATATGTAACCCACACACCTCCTGAGGTGGTGTTCTGTCCCCTCTAGTAGCACCAAGACCGCAAGAGAGCAACAGAGAGATGTGATCCCAGGTTCAATCCCGCCCACCGATGACCAGGGTCTATCAGCATTACATTTAAATTATATTTGGTAACAATGAAAATGAACAGAAAGGATGGCAGGGGACAGGCAGTCAGATTATTCCAATCATCTGCACTGAAGTAGCAGTATTTACAATTATATCAAATCAGCTTCATTTTCAAAAAACTGTCAGGGTAAAAAAATCAAAATTATCCATTACATGAATTTCAAGTTCACATAAACAGACTTTAGGTCGGGGTCAGCGACCTTTCAGAAGTGGTGGGCCGAGTCTTCATTTATTCACTCTAATGTAAGGTTTCGCGTGCCAGTAATACATTTTAGCAGGTAAACAAACCGGCCCAGCCCACCAGGGGCTTTCCCTGCACAAGCAGCGAAACAAGTTTGGGAACCACTGAAGTAGACGTAACCTAAGTCATCTTGAAAGGTGCCTGTGACCTGATTTTAGTGGGTTTCTACATTCTGCCTATAGAACATAACAAATCAAAAGAAATATATGGTAACTGAGGAATATATGCACTGCACTGAGATACCATTATAATACAAACTGACCTACATTTAATAACATTGGAACAATGCAGAAATATGTCAGAGAAAAACAGCAATGGGAATCTGTTTTGGATATTATTATTATTTTAAATGTTGTGAGGAGTTTTCCACTGTGACATTTTTTTCTTACATAAAAGATTCAAAATGAAATCTGTATATACACACATATATATACAGGCAAACAGACACATGAACTTATAAAAGGATATAGATGAAGGTCTGTGGCCTGGCTTATTTCTAACGGTGAAAAAAGCTTAGAAAATTGCTTCTGTGAGATAAATGACCATAAAGTCCTATACTGAAGATAACTCTATGCTGTCTTGCATCACTAAACTGTATCTTACATATGTTTTGTAATACTTACGCTGTTCAATAAATTTCAAGTAAATACAATTCAGTGCATCTACCTGCTGGTGTATTAGCATGTTTACTTCTTCCTGTTGTCTTTGTAATATGGCCTGTTTTTTTGCCTGAAGAGCAGCTTGTTTTTCTGCTTTAAGCTCTCGTTCATAATTCTGAGTGGAGTCCTATAAATATAAAACAGTGTATGTTAAATGTTCTTAACTGGATGACTCAGGCAATTAATCAGAGACACTTTCGCCTTTAAGTCACTGATCTAAATCAAGCCCAAACTGGTAGCAACAAAGCGGTTACCACCTGCTGAGTTTGGTAGGGTCAGTCTAGCAGATTTCCACCTCACAGCTGGCACCCTTGCTAACAGTGTCACCCAGGAACATAGGAATGGCCATAACAAATTGGAGCAGCCGTCTGTCTAGGTCAGTATCCCTGTTTCCAGCCTGTACCGGATGCTTCAGGGGAAGCTGCAAGAAACTCTGCAGTAAGCCATGGATTTAAATGGACACAAATTTGCCCTTCGTTCTGATGGGCCTTGTTGCAGTGTGTGGAGCTTCAGGCAAACTTCCCTTATGCTCATATATGGGAGGTGTTGGCAGCTGATAGGACTGGAAGGACAGGAGAGGATGGAGAGTTTCCAGCTAGCTCTGTTTGTCTCTGCATGACACAGACAAGGGCCAGGGCACCGTACAGCTGCCTGTACTTATGCCTAGGACTGACCCTAAATGGGAACAGTGAATTCACTACCATTCTAGCTGAAGATGCTCCCTTCTGGTCTGAGGCAAACTAGCAGGGCTATGAGGGGAAGGTATGTTGTTCCTACGCAGCGGACAGAGGACTTCAGTCTCCAGCAGTGTCAAAAAGCCAGCTTTCAAAAGGTGCACACACTAGTTTTCAGACAAATGGCCCCACAGTTAGACACACAGAAAGAATAAGGGAAACCCAACTTACCTGGATATTCATAATCACAACTCCAATAGACATATTGAAAAACAGAAAGAACCCCAGCAAGATGAACACTATTGTGAAGGCTCGGCTAGCACTAAAACCACGTTGGTCTAATTCATTCTGAAAGTCCGTCCAGCCATCGACCTGCAAATGTATCAAATCTCTGATCAGCTAGTTCCAAACCACAGCTTGACTCACAGACCAGATTAAATCTCTCTCTTTCTCAAACTGAACTCTGGTTTCCCCCCAGTTGCTTAGAGTTCCAGACTCAAATGCCATATGAAAGCTACTAAATATCCCATTGTTGTCAGCTCAACAAGCTTGCCCTTCTGAGTCTTTAATACCAGATATATGAATCTATCCATCCGGCTGAATTTTCACAACCACCTGATGTTAAATAAAACCCCGGGAACAGCTCCCACCACCTTTAATGCTGAGAACAATCACAGTTTCATTACATGACTTCCCCAACATCCCAACCAAAATCAGAGGTAGTGGTTACTTACAGTAGTTTCTATAAACAGGCAGACATAAGCTGGAAAGGACAGCAGAAATTACCGTTACTAAACAGAAGAGAGTGAAAAGAGCAGATGCGAGGTTGCCCCAGTTTTTACTGTCTCCCGTTTCAGGGTCTCCGTACAATCCATAACCCAAAATGGCAAAGATAAACATTAACAGGAACAGCAAGACAAGGACGTAGATCACAGTCTTCACAGTCTGGCCTAGAGCCGTTATCAAACTCTGCAACAGGGAAAAACAAATGTGTGCAGTTTAGAGCAGAGACAAGCAGCTCTAAATGAAAGAAAAGGCTTGTTTAATTCACAGACAGCGGTGATTCAGTAGGTGGCACTGTTCCCTTTGAGCCTGTTCTGAGCCAATCCCCCAGGGTGCTGTGCTGGGGGAGGTGGCCTGTCTCTGTAAAGTGAGACACTGAAAACACCAAGGTCCTGATCATGTGTGGCCATTACAGACACAGTTCTTCCTCTTAAACTACAGGAGAGTCCTTTCTACTTGTCAGGAGTAAGGAAGTATTGCCTACAGGTGAGAGCCTGGGACAGGGCCTGTGGAATTAGAGGTTCTATTCCCAAATCAGTCACTGGCTCCCCATTGCACCTTAGGACAGGGTGTTGTAAATCTTAATTCATTCATGTTTAAATGCTTTGCGGTCTTGGAATGAAAGGCACTATAGAAGTGCCAAGTATTATTCATTATCATCTCAAGAGTCCAGCTGCTAAACAGCCAAGATCACACCATCCCTCCTTCCATATTTTCTAGCTAACAGCCGTGCAGGCCACAGTGCATTTACCACTCATTTTGTTTATTCTACTATTAAGCAGGACAAATGTACAAACAAGTGGAAAGATGAAAAATTAAGGAGCTTTGTGGTATCCTTTAAAACAACCAAGGGCACTCAATGAATTCAAAAGGACCACATTTAAAAAAGACAATTTTTCACACCTATTTTTATCACCTTCTTGGGTTCACTGCTAAACAATATTAACAGAGTAATAGACTCTTCATAAAAGATTAGACACTTTGTAAGAAGAACATTTGTATTAAATTAGTTGGATCAAAATTACAAAAGCTAGCAATCCTCACGGTTCAGTGTAGAGTCTGTTCATGAACTGGGGACAGGAAGAAATTCCCATTCCTACCACCACTGTATAGTTGACTAGATGTGTCCAATACTGCTTGATCAGAGTCAGGGTGTCAGATGGGCCAATGATCTTTTCCACTATGGTAACCCCTGTGTAGTGCACATGTTAAGAAATCACTGAAAACCAGGGGTTCACTAGGCAGGAACAGCCTGAGAGACAACAAATCCTACGGATGACACCAATACGCACAGCAGGAGCTCTTAGGAACTGATGTATACTGATTTGGGAATACAGTTTAAGTCAGACCATTGGTAATGGATCTCTGCCAAATTGCAAACATTTCTGTTAACTCTAAAGTTGCAGAAAACTACACACAGCCTCTTGCACCAATGTTATATTACTCTAGACACTAGCTAATGAATGGATTTGATGATTTCCCCTGATTATGAAAAATGTGCTAATGCCAGAGGATCTAATGCAGTGCACTGGTTCAGGGAATATCCATTTATCAATTCCTTTTTAGACAATGTCTCTAGCATCTCAAGTTAAAACTCCATAATCTACCCAGTTGATCTGTTGAGGTGGCACTTCCTGGTTAAGAGGTTTGTGCAAAGCTAACGTAAAATGTACTTTCCAATCCCCTATGATTGCCAAATAGTTAAACTTGTTATGATGGATTAAGAATTTCCCCTGAAATCAGGTGGATACTTCCAGGTTTTCCTAAACCTTGTCTGCCCTAAGAAATATATACTCTCATCAATAATTTAGGAAGCAGTCGCACCCTGGCTAATTCCTCCAGATGTTTCCTTCTGGCACTAGGCATCACCTCCATGGATTAAGTTTCATGCAGCTAGTTTCCATCCAGGTCAGATGTGACAAGATGCTGAACATTTTTTAGATGAGGGCAGCATCTACTCTAGCCTTTTTCCCAAAAATTTTTTATTGTGGCAGCTCCAACGATGATAGCAATGGTGAGAGAGATACCATAGACCCGCTTGTTTTAAATGCTGTGTCAACAGACTACACAGACCTGGAGTTAAGGTCCAAGCCCACTTCTTCTGTGCAGTTTGACTTTATGGGTAACAAAAAGAAGAACACATCATAAACGTCAGCCTAAGCTTCCTCCCTGACCTTGGCTTTTCCTAAAGATTCCCTCCAGGATCTCCACTAATTCCCAATTTCTAGAGAGCCACTCCCACTGCTGTTCTACCCGGATGCATCTACCACAATGAGTCAGCAGAACATCAACTGTTTCATGTAGGGCTCTAGTATTTGCTGACAGAGCCTTGCCATCCTGCTGCAGCCACTGAAAAGCCTCAGCTCCTGCAGAATGCTGCTACTTCACCTTTTAAGTAAAGAAGAGCAAACAATATTCTGCATTGCTGGCTCTGCACTAGTTGCTAATTACTCCTGAATGCAAACTGAAGTGCTGGTCATTATCTATGAAGCCCTAAACGTTGCTCATACACCATATACTATGTAAAGCTAAAAAGGATTCAGTTTTACTTTTTTCCTGAGTAGGAATCAGAAGAAGAGAATAACATATTTAAAGCCCAATAAAGTTAAAACAACCTTGTTTTTTTAATCTGAGAAAAGTAACCCAATATTCAGCTATAAGATACTTTCAAGCAATCTGCAACATAAAAATGCTTGAAGATATATCTGTAGTACAAAATATATATATATTAAAAGAAAGAGCTTTATTACGGTTTCAAATGCAAGCACTCAGAAGTTAGGAAAAGCCAAAGTTAAGATTGCCTGCATAACCTTAATTAGGCCCCTTTGTGTGTACACATTATGACACAGTCTTAACTACATGACCACAAAGTATTTTTTCTATAGACCCCTGCCTCATACAGTGCACAGGATGGACCTGCTTTGGCAACGAATCAGGGCTGTGTAGTAAAAGAGTCTGTTGTCTCTAAGACCCCTGCTTTATCTGTTGCACAAGTTGGAAGGTGTGAAGTGAATGAGGCAAAGGATTGCAGGAAGAAAAAGGATGATCTCATAGTTAAGGCAGTTGAATTCTGCCCTGGAAAATTGGATTCTATCCCTGCCTCTACTACAGACTTTCTGTGGGATGCTCAGCAAGTCACTTAAACCAGACTTTTCACAGATGGTCACTTATAGTGCGTCTTACATTTTCTATGTCAAACTTGATACCTGAGATCTCATTTGCAGAAGTGCTGAGCACTCACAGTTGCAACTAGTCAATGGGATGTTGTGCTTTGAACATATAAAGTGCTAGATAATATTAAATATCATGGAATTTCAGGTCCTAGGTGTCTCAGTTTGGACCCCCAAAATTAGTGGATACTTTGTACCTAGTCGATCTGTGCCTCAGTTCCCCATCTGCGCAACAGGAATAACACCACCCTGTCACCTCACAGGGGGTTGTTTGTGAAGCACAGTCAACCTGTGGAACTCCTTGCCTGAGGCAGTTGCGAAGGCTAGGACTATAACAGGGTTTAAAAGAGAACTAGATACATTCATGGAGTTAAGTCCATTAATGGCTATTAGCCAGGATGGGTAAGGAATGGTGTCCCTAGCCTCTGTCTGTCAGAGGGTGGAGATGGATGGTAGGAGAGAGATCACTTGATCGTAGCCTGTTAGGTTCACTCCCTCTGGGGCACCTGGCATTGGCCACTGTTGGCAGACAGGATGCTGGGCTGGATGGACCCTTGGTCTGACCCAGTATGGCCATTCTTATGTTCTTAAGCACTCAAGATACTGTAGTGATGAGCACCACAGAAAAGCCCATGATGAAATCAATAATCCTGTCTTCAGAGCAGGGTTTGAACAGTGTGCAGTAAATAAGGCCGAGGACCATGCACGCTGAATGAGGCAGAGGTCCTGGGTTAAAAATAAGATGTGATGATGTAATTAAAGACTATAGCTCCAATGGTTCCTAGTCTTCTTGACCAGCCAGTCCCAGTCTCCCACCCTGCCTCATCAAACTCAATGTTTCTCCTTCAGCCAATGGACTCCCAGTCCCTCCCCACATTTCCTTCATTGGGTCCCAGTTCCTGTCTTCCTGCCTAACCAGGTCCAGCCTCCCCTCCCCTCAAGCTTCTTCCCCTATACCAGTTCCCCGTCCAGGGTCCTTGCCCAGCCATTCCCCGTCCCAGTTTCTCTTCCCCACAGTCCCCGTCTCACCATCTCACCAGACTCCTTGGTCTAATCCACTCCTTCCTGCCCCAAGTCCTGTTTTGTCCCCTCTTCCTCGCTGTCAGTGTGCCAGCAGGGGTGGGGGGAGGGGTCATTGAGAAGACAGGAGAGACAGGCTCCCTGATCTCAGTTCCAATGCCCGGACCCACCCTGGTCTGGAGCAGCTGGGAGCAACCATTACAGGGAAAGTCCTTCTGAGCCCCTATAGCCCTGGGTTGGAGCACGCTCAGTCACTTTGTGCGGGTAGGGCATGCAAAGTCCGATCACACATAGGACCTGTGAAGGGATGGAGCTTTCTCAGTGAAGATTCGGAGTTTTGAGCTTCTAAAATCTATGAAATCTCTACTGAGAATATGCAAAGAAAGTCTTAGAATTTGGGCAGAATTTCATGGGCACAGCAAAAAACTCATCTCTGTCACAAAGGCCACCACCACACTAAATATACAGCCCTTGCTCAAAAGCATAGGCGCACTAGAGCTTTTCAAAGAGATTGCAAGAGTTTTTTAGCATGAGCAAAACAATATATTTTCCCTAGCTTTGTTCTTGGAAATGGCACACATATTTTGGCTGCAGACTCCCAACATGCAGGGGAGAGGGCTAGCTCAGTGGTTTGAGCGTTGGGCTGCTAAACCTAGGGTTGTAAGCTCAATCCTTGAGGGGGCCATTTAGGGATCTGGGGCAAAAATCTATCTGGGGATTGGTCCTGCATTAAGCAGGGGGTTGGACTGGTTGACCTCCTGATATCCCATGAAAATTTCAGCCTGAATGGCTAAAGCTTAGCAACATTATACACTAATCAACTGAAAATGGGGTCTTACAATACAATGGGGGTATTATACACATACCCATGGGATAAGCAGAGGTCTTTCAGGGGGTACATCAAGTCATCTAAATATTTGCCTAGTTTTACAACAGGCTACATAAAAAGCACTAGCAAAGATAGTACAAACTAAAATTTCATATGACTTGTTTATACTGCTCTATATACTATACACTTTAATATAAGTACAATATTTATATTCCAAATGATTTATTTTATAATTATATGGTGAAAATGATAAATTAAGTAATTTTTCAGTAATAGTGTGTCGTGACACTTTTGTATTTTTACGTCTGATTTTGTAAGCAAGTAGTTTTAAAGTGAAGTATAACTTGGGGGCATGCAAGACAAATCAGATTCCTGAAAGGGGTACAGCAGTCTGGAAAGGTTGAGAACCAGTGTTATAATGGGAAGTATCGGGCAACCTGAATAATAGGCAGTGCTACCAGTCCCACGTACAATTTATGCAATTCCTTAGGATTCTTCCCTCCTGCACATAAACACTACTGCCTTCTACTGGATGGAATGTCAGAGCTGCTTAGGTGTGTGAAATCATGTCAACATCTTGTGGCTACAGACCACAGAAGCTGAGCACCCTTGCTTACAGGAAGGATCCTATACTTTGTGGAGTGCTGCTAACAACAGACATAAAGCACGACACATTTCAGAGATCTGGGTACAGACACTGCTTCTAAGGTAACCCACACTGGTCACCTTCATCTTTTGTCCATGGAAGCCTAGCCATCACCTGAACCCTGTTTGTCCCAAGCACTCGAGGCCTAATTTTATTCTTGTATTTGTGCCTGGGAGTAGAAACAAAAGTCATTTACACAAAAACATATGACATTCCAACCAAGATATGGCATGGTGTTCAGCAAACGGGGGTTGTGCACATGATCCTAAACAACGACAATCACCCATAGCTGAAGGTAACAAGAGAGCCATAAAATGCCATTGGTGATTGCAGTCTAGCAAGTGCCCCTTATATAGAAGCATCAAATAATTTTCAGTTTCTGTGGCACATCCTGAGGTTCCTGTATAGCTCCAGAAATCCATAACAGGTCCTCTGTGCTTCAGCTATTAAGATGCAGCTTTGTGGGCTCATGGTCTTCCTAAACTGTAAATATGTTGAAATTAATCCCAAATACATTTTAAAAAAAGCAGAAAAGTTGATTTTTGGAACAACCTGGCATTTAAAAAGTTTATTTTCAAATTGAAATAAGGATAAATGGAGCCTACACAACGACTGGGATCACAGCTAACAGAACTGCTCTGTATGGAATACAGCAAGGAAATTATTTCCTAGAGGTGGAAATTTATTGCCCCAAGGTGTAAGGCAGTGTGTTTTAAAGAGTTTTTTAATTAATAAAGGGACGTATGCCAAGAATGTATTACATGTTTGAGTTTTCAGCATTAAACACAATTTCCCCCGTTAAAGACTAATATAGACTTCAATTAATTCATTATAATACACATATAGGTACGAACAACCTCCTATCCCTTCAGAAAAGCTCACTGGGGCAGATTGTAACATATTTTACAAAGAATGTCTTTTAGCAGAGAGTTTCGGTCACTAAGAACACAAGAAATGCCAGACTGGATCAGAGCAATTGTCCATTGAGTAACCTGTCTCCAGTAACAGCCAGTACCAAATACTTCAGAGGAGGATGCAAGACACATCATGATGGACATTTACAGGATATTTGCTCATAAAGGACCTTTCTAATTGTGTTGGAATAAGAATTGGCAGGCTTATGCCCTGAAGCATGAGGATTTACACCCCCTTATCCTTATCTTTTTTATCCTATTCCCTGGATGTTCTTATCTATAGAATTGCCCAAGAGTACAATTTTCAAAAGTACTTAAGAGACTTAGGAACCTAAGTCCCACTGACTTTCAATAAATCTTAGGCTCTTAAGGGCAAGATTTACAAAGGTATTTAAGCTCTCAAAGTTGCAAATAGGTGTCTAGTGGGAGTTTCAAAAGGACCTAATCAGATTAGGTGCCTAATGTGAGTTAGATGCCCAATTTTACCTTAAATTATTTTATTTTAGTTTTTAAAAACCTTGGTAAGACCTTGGTCTCACTCCTATCCAGTGGCAATGAGTTCCACAAGTTAATCATGCACCATTGGTTAAAAAGAGCTTTTAGAAAACGTAAATGGCTGTTCATTTTGCTATGTGTCTCCTTGTTCTAGTACAGGGGTTCTCAGACTGGGGGTTGCGACAACTTAGGGGGTTGTGAGGTTATTACATGGGGGATCATGAGCTGTCAGCTTCCACCCCACACCCTGCTTTGCCTCCAGCATTTATAATGGTGTTAATATATAAAAATATGTTTTTAATTTATAAGAGGGGGTCGCACTCAGAGGCTTGCTATGTGAAAGGGGTCACCAGTACAAAAGTTTGAGAACCACTGCTCTAGTATTAACAGAAAGGATAAATGGCAGCACCTGACACACATATTCTTTTACATACCTCAATTTTGTCCCCTTTTCCAGCTACGGTTAATAATTAATACATAAAAGTCTGGCAAACGCTGAAGTTTACTATCCAAACTAGAGGAAGGCAGGCTCAGAAGTGAACATTATAAGAGCCTTATGCCCATAAATGCTCCACTTCTGGTGGGCTACCCAATCAATTAATTACATGCAGAGATGCAGGCTGAGCAGTCACTACCCACATGAACGCCCTACTAAAAAAAATAAACCTCCAGGGCTGTCCGGAGAAAATGAAGTAAGAAATGGTGTGCTTGAGAGAGAAACTCATGGATTAAAATGGCATGTGTGACTTATTTTTAATAGATATTTTTCCCCATTCATAGCACTGTGGTAAAATGAAAATGGAAAGGAAAATCTCTCCTGAACATGGGAGAAGCAGAAAGCAAATAATATTCATGCTGTGGACTTTATAAAACTCAAAAATATTAAATTTCTTCAGCTCCCCACACCATACTCAAGTAACAACCACCATCATTCCAGAAGGCTCAGCACACACTGTTAATCTACAGAGAACACTGCGAACGTTACAGCCAGCTCTATGCTACAGCACAAACTATAGCCTCTAAAGGGGTTAGTTATATTACAACAAAATTCAGTGAAACCCATGATTACTCAAGGGACTAACAATGCTTTCATTCCATAGGTGATTTTTCTAATTGTTAGGGCTGAATTGTACTCAGTTCTCATCAAACTACACTGGAGGGGTTCTTTAGACAAGTGGCTCCCGGAAGAAGGTGGTCTGTTCAGGCTTCACTGAAGTTCTCCTGATGGTCCTGATTCATTCTTCTATCTCACTCCCTCAGCAGCGAAGCAGAGGAGCTCATCTTACACTGGGGGGTTTATACACACACAGGCTGTCTCCTTTGTAAGCAGCCACAATCACTTCAGACTCCTGCCTGGTTCGTTTGGTGGTGCCACAATCCTGCATTTACTTCCACTACAATGTCACAGGCATTGGATTAGCATACCACTGAGACCTAGGCTAGCTCTGCGTGACAAAAGCCTAGGCCAGCAGAGTCCCCTAATGTAGATACAGTGTGCACCAACAGAAGGAGTTTTCCTGTGAGTGTAGGAACATCACCTTCCCAAATGATGTTAGTTATGTTTACACAAGCACAATTCTGTCTCCATAGCTGTGTCTGTTGGTCAGGGGGTATTGGTTTTTCACACCCCTGACTGACACAGCTATACTGGTGTACATTTTAACTAGAGACCAAGCCCTACTCGACACTCAAAGTTGTATCAATTTACTTAAACTAGTGCGACTTTGTGTGCGGACGCGCCCTCATCGGTTTATCCTGCCTTTGTTAAATAACTTTGTTTAATTGCCCTTTCAGCATTCTATGGAATGCTGTCAGAAGGCTGCAGAGCCCCTGCTGAAAACTCCATTAAATTTAAGAGGAGGGGGTATAATTACACAATCACAATGACCTATAATACTGGATTGGGCTCCTTGTGGAGCAACGTCAACCACTCCCTGAACATGCTTCCCTAAGCATTGCCCACTGCTCCAGGCAATGAAGCCTTGTCTACACTAAGAAAATTACCTGGTTTTGACAGCAGGTACCAGCAATGGCTGCAGCTCAATTGATACAGAACACAGTTTAGTTGCAAGATTCACCCACGATAATTCATGTTCAGCACAAATTAGAATTTAAAAGCAACCTAAGATAGGTAACGGAACCTAGGCCTTCTGCATGATGGACCGCCCTTCCTATGCTGTTCCCTCATCAGTTATTTTTGGTGAACGTGATCCAAAGAGCAACAAAAATGTTGGAAAACAAAAACCTGAAGTCAAAAGAAAGGAAAGTGAACATAAGAATGGACATACTGGGTCAGACCAAAGGTCCATCTAACCCAGTATTCTGTCTTCCGACAGTGGCCAGGCCAGGTGCTCCAGAGGGAATGAACAGAACAGATAATCATCAAGCGATCCATCCCCTGTTGCCCATTCCCAGCTTCTGGCAAACCAAGGCTACGGACACCATCCCTGCCCATCCTGGCTCATAGCCATTGATGGACCTATCCTCCATGAACTTATCTAGTTCTTTTTTGAACTCTGTTATAGTCATGGCCTTCAGAACATCCTCTGGCAAGGAGTTCCACAGGTTGACTCTGAGTTGTGTGAAAAAATACTTCCTTTTGTTTGTTTTAAACCTGCTGCCTATTAATTTCATTTCGTGGTCCCTAGTTCTTGTGTTATGAGGAGTAAATAACACTTCCTTATTTATTTTCTCCACACCAGTCATGATTTTATAGACCTCTATCATATCCCCCCTTAGTTATCTCTTTTCCAAGCTCAAGAGTCCCAGTCTTATTAATCTCTCTTCATATGACAGCTGTTCCCTACCCCTAATCATTTTTGTTGCCCTTTTCTGAACCTTTACCAAGTCCAATATATCTTTTTTGAGCAGGGGTAACAACATCTGCATGCAGTATTCAAGATGTGGGTGTACCATGGATTTATATAGCGGCAATATGATATTTTCTGTCTTATTATCTAACCATTTCTTAATGATTCCCAACATTCTGTCTGCTTTTTTGACTGCCTCTGCACAGTGAGTGGATCCGCAATAACTCCAAGATCTCTTTCTTGAGTGGTAACAGCTAATTTAGACCCCATCATTTTATATGTATAGTTGGGAGTGTGTTTTTCAATGTGAATTACTTTGCATTTATCAACATTGAATTTCATCTGCCATTTTGTTGCCCAGTCACCCAGTTTTGAGAGATCCTTTTGTAACTCTTTGCAGTCTGCAGTCTTGAGTAGTTTTGTATCATCTGCAAATTTTGACACCTCAGTGTATACCCCTTTTTCCAGATCATTTATGAATATGTGGAACAGGACTGGGCCCAGCACAGACGCTGGGGGACACCACTATTTACCACTCTCCATTCTGAAAACTGACCATTTATTCCTACTCTTTGTTTTCTATCTTTTAACCAGTTACCAATCCATGAGAGAACCTTCCCTCTTATCCCATAACTGCTTACAAGTGCAGTTGTAAAGGCCTGGATATAAAAATCAGACGTGTGTTTCCACTGCAACTATAGATAATCAATTTACCCTCATGCCTCTGTTGTAGGAGATAAGCTTCAGAATCTTGAGTGCCTGGAAACCATTAATTATGTTCCATGTCCTGTAGTGTTTGATGTCATTTTTGTCAATGGTATATGGGAGGTAAGCAATGAAAAGTATTAGAACATCAAACAGGTTATAGCCACTCCTCCAGTAATTCAAGGGATCCACATAAAACTTCAGCAAAAGCTCTGTGGTGTAGATGGATATAATAATCAGATCGGCCAGCTGAAAAGAAAAGAATAGGAGTCTAGAACATGTCACTGTGGGGGAGAGGGGAAGGCTTTGATTACAGAAGAAAAGAGCCTTCAGTTGTTCCTGTTAAATCCTGAATTAGGTTAACCAACAGCTCTATCCTACTCTCAGATACACAGGGATGCAAACACAGTCAAGCCGTTTAGTTCTTCCTGCCATCACAAGGCTGTTCCTTCCAGGGCATCTGCCAGTGTTTCATCACTCATTTAAATGTCCTAAAATAACATGGAGCCACATTCTTGGGCAACCTGAATGCAGGTCACTGTTAGGGAGTTTTCCCTAACAGTTTAAATTTCACCCCAATATTCCTAGTTACACTGCCATGTTCCACCCAAAATAAGTCTTAATTGTATTGCCATGTACCACTCTGCAGAATTCCTCTCCATTCATGGTGTTTTCACTCTTCAAATATGCTGAGCACACTAGAAACTGGACATTTACCACAGTTAAATTTACCATTCCAAGTGCAGGGAATACCATAAATACCACAGGGCTGTAAATAGCACTTTTATAATGGCACCCAATGTATTTGTGGACCATTATGCTCCCTCCTCTTCTGAGTCAATTCTTATGCTAGTTCTTGCTTGTCTAAACAATTGGGTTGGCTAACAGGACCCAGAACAATACTAACTTGAAATGAGAACAACTGCTAACACACTATTAAAACAGACAGAACAAAAGAGGTCTCACTCAGGGAGTTGTCTTATCTACTGCACCTACTGCCTCATGCAGCGGGCCAGGCTGAGCCAGTCAAACTTGATAATATAACTCCACCTCACACTTCACGAGTGTCATCAAGAATGCAAATTGATCTTGAAGAGGGATGAATATGTTTATTTAAGGGAGTCAGGCAAATGCCAAATATGTCATTAAGTCATAAAACCATTTTATCTGCTATTGAGAGTTGTATTATCCCTTCACAAGATATTGTACAAATGGAGAAACTGAGGCACAGGGAGGTTGTGTTTGGCTAGGTCAGTGGCAGAGCCAAGGACAGAACCTGAAGTCTCCTGATACCTCATTTCCTGTTTTAACTTCTAGACCAGGGGTCGGCAACCTTTCAGAAGTGGTATGCCGAGTGTTCATTTATTCACTCTAATTTAAGGTTTCGCATGCCAATAATATATTTGAACGTTTTTAGAAGGTCTCTTTCTAGAAGTCTATAATATATAACTAAGCCATTGTATGTAAAGTAAATAAAGTTTTTAAACTGTTTAAGAAGCTTCATTTAAAATTAAATTAAAATGCAGAGTCCCCTGGACCGGTGGATCCGGGTAGTGTGAGTGCCACTGAAAATCAGCTTGCGTGCCGCCTTTGGCATGTGTGCCATAGGTTGCCTTCCCCTGCTCTAGATGATGCATCCTCCCTTTCCCTGAGCAGGGTCTACTTCTGGAAGTGGAGTTTTCTAGAACTTTCCAAGATGGGAATGGACTTCTTGACATTAGCCAGGCCTGTCTTTTGGTTCCCACATTACTGAGATATATTATAAAGACTCAGAGATTTATCTAGAGTAGTTGACATGTGTAAGACAAGAAAAAGCAAAGTGTGAGTGGGAGATAAGTATTTTTCAGCATGAAAACTGAATATTGAAAATATGAGCTCAAGTTAGTGGTGTTAACTTCTTCAGGTTTAAAAAATATTACTGGTAACAATTAAAAGGACTCTGTCATGATATTTAAAAAAATAATTTAGTAATGATCAATGGTTGTGAAACTTGACACTGACCTGGGTTTTCTTGCTCTGGCCCCATCCCCATTGGAGAGCAATACTAGGGTACTCACCAGGGCACAGTCACATCCACCAAAGTGTTATTGTAGGGTTAGTCTCTGGGACTGGGCTTCAACCACTATGTTTATTCATTTATTTAATTTTAGAAAATAAAATAAGATTGACTTTTTTATCTAAACCTTTGGGGCAGAGCCTCAGCCCTGCGTAATGCCCTGGGTGTCACTCCAGCAGCACAAAGGAGACACAAAGTTGCCTGATGTAGTCAAATGCCCCAGTGGTGTAAAACCAGCATAGCCAGCTTTACGCCATTATGGGCATAAAGACATTCTGGAGCAGTCCAGGGACAAGAAGGGGGTTAGGCCAGAGAACTATCCAGTGACCCTGAGGGAGGGGAATAGTGAGGAGGGGCCAGTTCCAGCTGGCATCAATTAGAGCATCTCAGTGATGTTGCTTTAGAGTTAATCTTTCTACGATCTTTCTTACAGTGCACCTTGGACCAGATTCACAGCTGATGCAAACTGGTTTCAATGGAGCTACATCAGCTGAGGATCAGGCCAATGTCTGCTGATACTGGTGTGCTTTGTACATGGAAAGGTGGACACATATTGGCTTCTGTAATGCAGGCTCCCATTTTTTTTCACTTTACTACTCAATTATTCACAGATAGAAAAAAAACACTTAAAAAACTTGCTACATCGTCAGCAGATGCTAGTGAAAGGAAAGGAAAACTTACCACCCATTCTATTGCCCAGCTCCTTACCTCCAGATATGCATAAGAATTAAGCTTAATAGCATAATCAGTCTCCAAGCCCAAGAACACTGCATTGAGTGAGATGATGCTTATCATGATTGAGTTGAACAGGGGATTCTGCAGTAATCTGCGTATATATGCACAAAATTCAGTGTCCCGTCTCCTATCAAACAATTTAAGGGACAAACAATAGGGTAAATTCTAGGAACATTAGGAGTCTGGCAAATGACAGGCTGATTCACCTTCCCAATGACTTCAAAGAGAGCAAGGTCAGGCACAAGGTGGATTTCTCCCTCTCCCCTTCAAACATACCCTAATACTGATTAGGAATGGAATTAGCAAACAGTCCTTTCCCTTCCGAGGTGGTTAATCATTGTGAAATCTACAATAAATTAAAAATAGATTTGCATGTTCAGTGGTAATTTTTTATTTTAATCCAGAATCACTGAGAAGCTCCCAGTATTTTTCAGAAAGTTCCAAGACAACAAAGAAAGTCCCATTCTTTCCCCAGGATATCCAGATGAGAATATGACCAGTCTTATTAGCAATCAATTTAAAGGCACTAGGGCAAAAATTGTTTGGTATTTAATTTAAATGCATGTTTATGAACAGTCTCCCTCATTAAACTCTTACTGAAATAACCATAGAG
Organism: Gopherus flavomarginatus; assembly: GCF_025201925.1. Classification (NCBI taxonomy): domain Eukaryota; kingdom Metazoa; phylum Chordata; order Testudines; family Testudinidae; genus Gopherus; species Gopherus flavomarginatus. Next base: position 12,114,752 of record NC_066623.1, read on the forward strand.
GTTTAGTCAAACAGAAAGCAAAAATCCCTTGCCTTTACTTTAATACATAAAGAAATAATGGTCAAATTCATCACTTGGTAGCTCCAGACAGAGACACTAATGTTGTATGGCGTTATATGGAGGATGAATCGGACTCATTTTAACTTCTTTGTAGATCAAAACTTAAAAACATATTTAAAAGGACTTGGTCAAGTACTTACCTGAATTGCCAGAACAGAGTGTGTTTCACATCAGAATCAGATGAGGATTTAAAATTTTCAACAACCAAGTTTGACACAAGTCGTCTCTGATGAAAAGATTCTGTAGGCTCCATACTCACACTTTCAGATTATTTAGTTTAAGAGATTTAGGTGGTCATTATGTATTCCCTTAAGTAACTCAGAGTGCACAAGGCCAAGCACAGAGAACGGAAATACTCTATATAGAAAAGAATGGAATTTTCTATTTGACATCATCACTTTATGAGGTCACTTCCAGGCATAAAAATGATAACGTCAGCACTTGAAACAAAGTGCTGGACAAATGAAAACTCTTGTGAAGAGTCAGCAAGGCAAGAAGGCAATAAACATTCACTGCTGTGAAAATATAATGCAACATTGGATTAACATTGCGCAGCACCTTATACACAAGATGGGAGGGGGATTGTTTAAAAGTACATTCAAATCTAGTATTAATAGAAATGTTTTTTATTTGGTGTAAGTTTTTGTTCAATTTTAAAGCTATCCCTCTAGGGCCAGACTAAGCCATAGGCACTACAGGCCTAGGAATCTGGATCCTGGAGCCACATGATTACTACATCAAAACCACAGCTTTCGTTAGTAAGTTTCTAGTCCTCAGAGTTATAAAGAAAAGTTTGAAAAGTGTGGCCCACATGTAAGCAATTCAGTGATGTCTGCCTGAGTCTGCAGATGACCTGAAAGGTGTGAACTTCCCCTGCATCTCAATGAAATGTTAACTCGGTGAGACCCAGTCAATACCACCTCAGCAGAGGACTGTGTGTGAGGCAGGAGGAGAAGAGTGCAGTGAATCCAGTCACCGATCCAAGCAGATACACCCCAGTAGCTGAGGTGTGTACATGGAGGGGCTCTACTGCAACCTCTTCCTCTCTGAATGGGGGAACGTTGATGCCGCCCCTGAAGGAAAAGAAAGGGCCTCATGCCACTTCCCCTGCCTGCAGAGGAGGAGGCCCACCTGCCACCACTATGGCACAGGGGCAAGGCCACAAGTGTGGAGTCACAAATCAGTGTCTACGGCCCTGGGTTGCCTTAATCCAGCCCTTGCATTTCCCTATCATGTTTCCAATGTAATCATCACATCCTCACACTGGTGCAGGAGGACCAGGGCATAAAACTGATTAAAAACAAGGTGAAATTAACTAATCCCGTTTCACTGTCTCACCCCAGAGAAAGGCAAACAGACAGCATAAATAGGGGAAAGATAATGAAGTTTTTTTAAAAAATTCTTTATGCTTTAATATTCTAAAACAATGGGAGCAAGTCAGGCAAGCAATTCTGCTGTTCGTTCTGTTTTAATTTATATTTCAGCCTGGCAAAATCCTTTTAAAAACTGCAGAAATTTGCACCATGAGGTGAAATTACATTCATTTTTAGTATTTATGCTTTGTGATGAGCCAAAGCAGTGGAAGAAATACATTTTTATGGCTGGATACAAGCCTTACTGCAACAATTTGTTGGAGAAGGATTTTTATCATTCAGGAAATAGGCAAATAGTAAACAAAGTTCTCTTTGTATATGCTGAAGGCCCCAATTCAGCAAGACTGTTAAAAGCCAACCTAACTTGAAGCAGGAGTAATTCAGCTGAAGCTTAAAACTAGACCTGTGCTTCTGCACCTTGCTGAATCAGGGCCATATAATCGAATGGTGTCCAGGAGCATTCCACCAATCAAATGGCTGAGTTTGCTCAATCATTCATTGCTTTATCTCAAAGAAAAGAAGCAGCCTCGATTTGAAAGCATTAGAAGTATGCTGGGAAATTATATCTCATTTTTATATGCTAAAGTTTTCAGAGGGCCATTTCTTTTCCTTGCTCTCAGTCTAATTATATTTTCTAAAAATAAGGCAGAAAGGCAAGGAGGGGGACACTAATCTCCAATTTCTGCAGCACAGAAGGTAATGGTATGAGTGGTGTCTTCTACCATTACTCACTTCTCTTGCCACATTCAATCCCTCTTCACACGGTAGAGGACTTTAAATTTAGCAGACAAAGGCATAACAAGTTCCAACGGCTGGAAGCTGAAGCTAAACAAATTCAGTCTAGAAATAAGGTGCACATTTTTCACGGGGGGGGGGGGGGTTAAGAAGCACTGCAACAATTTACCTATGGAGGTAATGGATTCTGTCACTTGACGTTCTCAAAATCAAGACTGAGTGGACTTTCTAAGAAACATGGTCTAACTCTACCAGAAGTTATGGGCTTGATGGAAGAATCACTTAAGAAAAATTCCACGGCCTGTGTAATACAGGAGGTCAGACTAGTTGATCATAGTGGTCCCTTCTGGCCTTAAAACCTACAAATCTATACTCTGAAGATATTCTGAATACCGTATAATCCTCCACAGATAAATCTGTCAAATCTCTATCTCCTGGAACAGATATAGAGATTTGGGTATCACAGCACAACAGAAAATGTTTCATAGATCAAGTTTGGAGAATGAAATGATGATACAACAATATTTAATTAAAAGACCTTTATTCTCCCCTGATTCCGAATTGGAGGAGTCTGCTATTGGGAATGGGTATAGATATTTTGTTATTAGCATATCAGACTTCTGTTCTATTCCTGCAAAAACTGAAATTTAATTAAAAGAAATACCAAAAGAAAAAGACACCTTTCTCTTCAGCAACCACCCCAAAGTCTTTCCATCACTACAATTGAGTAATAAGGATTAGGAAAAGTTTGGTTTTTTATAGACAGATGGACATGCTTCAGTGGTGAATGGGTTTACTTCCAATCTTCCTGCTTCATCTAATAAAGGCCAATGATTGTGTCCTTTCACTTACATCTACTTACATTTGTAAGGTTTTCTTGAATTTTTTTGTTCTATTTTTCCTCTGGTATTCCACAGGAATTTTTTAGGAAAAGGTTACTTCTTTTCATACATATTCTGTGATGAGAAGAATGTCTTTATCTCTGCCAGTTCTCTTTGATTATAATCAGATGATGGCTCAAAGTGGGAGCAAACACACAGGCCAGTGGGAAATGGGGAACATTTGGTGACCTTGGTGATATTAGCACTGTATGGGATAGCATCAGGGTTGCACTGTGATAGCAGTTAAGCCAGCAGTCCTGCCAGTGATTATAATCACTACTTTAATTACCTCACCAAGACCCAGTACCCAATGTGGTGTTTGCATGGTTTGCTGAACAGTCCCACTGAGGACGCCAGCCTTTTGGGGAATTTACTGAACTTGTTTCAGACTGCCCTGTGAAACTAGAGATCCTATTGGCAACTGGGAACAGGTCTAGATTAATCCAGATGCAGGGAAATTACCTTCAAAGAAAACAGTTGTTTAATGACAGATAATCCAAACACTCATCAGCACCACAATCAACCTGGAAACAAAAACATTCCAATGAAATATAACCTAGTGGTTGCAACGAGCAGGGAAACATTGCCAGAGTAAGAGAAAGGGGCACCATGCTGCAGTGAGCTGTTATTCTGAAGGCTAAGCAGAGCAGGCACCCATCAGTACTAGAAAGTGAAAGCTACCAGAAAAAAATTAGGACACCGCAGAAGTGGTATGTGTGATTCAATAGGGAGTTTTGACCTATATACCGGACTGATGTAATGGAGCATTATGACTCTAGAGGTTCTGTTTTTCAGACAAGACTAAAAACTGAAGTTCTGGCCACTTTTGGTCATCCAAGACCCACTGGTACTTTTCACAAGAGGAGCATTAGCCCAAATGTCCTGACTAAAACGCAATACCTGTAATTAAATTCTTCCTATATAAATTTCCTATAAAGTTTCAGCTGGACATGGCACCGTTCACTTCCTTGGTTAAAGTTGCTATACACTGTTACAGTCGCTAAGCTCCAACCGAGGGGTCAATATTGAGTGAAGCGATTATTCTCCCAACTTCTCAATATCTCTACACATTCTCTCAATGTATAACAAGAGTGTATATACTCATATTTGCAGACAATACCAAACTGGGAGGGATTGCAGCTGCTTTGGAGGACAGGGTCAAAATTCAAAATGATCTGGACAAATTGGAGAAATGGTCTGAGGTAAACCAGATGAAGTTCAATAAAGACAAATGCAAAGTGCTCCACTTAGGAAGGAACAATCAGTTTCACTCATACAGAATGGGAAGAGACTGTCTAGGAAGGAGTATGGCAGAAAGAGATCTAGGGGTCATAGTGGACCACAAGCTAAATATGAGTCAACAGTGTGATACTGTTGCAAAAAAAGCAAACGTGATTCTGGGATGCATTAACAGACGTGTTGTAAACAAGACACGAGAAGTCATTCTTCCGCTCTACTCTGTGCTGGTTAGGCCTCAACTGGAGTATTGTGTCCAGTTCTGGGCACCGCATTTCAAGAAAGATGTGGAGAAATTGGAGAGGGTCCAGAGAAGAGCAACAAGAATGATTAAAGGTCTTGAGAACATGACCTATGAAGGAAGGCTGAAAGAATTGGGTTTATTTAGTTTGGAAAAGAGAAGACTGAGAGGGGACATGATAGCAGTTTTCAGGTATCTAAAAGGGTGTCATCAGGAGGAGGGAGAAAACTTGTTCACCTTAGCCTCTAATGATAGAACAAGAAGCAATGGGCTTAAACTGCAGCAAGAGAGATATAGGTCGGACATTAGGAAAAGGTTCCTAACTGTCAGGGTAGTTAAACACTGGAATAAATTGCCTAGGGAGGTTGTGGAATCTCCATCTCTGGAGATATTTAAGAGTAGGTTAGATAAATGTCTATCAGGGATGGTCTAGACAGTATTTGGTCCTGCCATGAGGGCAGGAGACTGGACTCAATGACCTCTCGAGGTCCCTTCCAGTCCTAGAGTCTATGAATCTATATACAGGAACATATTTTGAGAGACACAGATACACGCACAAACTGCGAACTCAAGCTAGATGGCTGATTTATGTTTCCTTAATCTTTCCCAGATACAGAAAGGGAAGCCAGAGGTTTTTCAGCATAGCTAGTAGAGTGCCAAGATTCCATTGCCACTTGCTTCACAGAAAGCAGCTAGTTTATTACAAAAGCTAAGGATTGGGGGTGGGGAGGGAGAGGGAGGTGTGATGAAGGTTCTCAGTTTGGATGCAATTCAAAAATACTAAGAATTCTGTCAAAAACCTAAAAACCGGACTTTGGTAATGAAAGAAGGAGCTGGTGTCTGCAAGGCAAACCAAAGCCCAGGAGAACATCATTGCTTTTTGTGCTGAGGAGCTGCAGGTATCATGGAGTGCAGGAGAGAAGAGCAGCCAATAGCAGTTTAGCAAAAAAATTGAAGAGGAACAGGAGGAAAGGAAATTGCCTCTGAGGCTAAGGTGAAATCCTGGCCCCACTGAAGCGTATGGCAAAACTCTCACAGATTTCAAAGGAGCCAGGATTTTCCCCATAGATTCTGTCTCTGAAGTCAACAGTCTTTGATCAGACAGGAGGGGGGAGGGATAGCTCAGGGGTTTGAGCATTGACCTACTAAACCCAGGGTTGCGAGTTCAATCCCTGAGGGGGCCATTAAGGGAACTGGGGTAAAAATCTGGGGATTGGTCCTGCTTGGAGCAGGGGGTTGGACTAGATGACCTCCTGAGGTCCCTTCCAACCCTAATAGTCTATGATTCTATGAGCAGTTTTTCACTACTATTTTCATTATAAGATAACAAAGTTTATATAGCAATACTCACGGAGGGCACCTCACTGCTCTCTGTAATAACCAGGAGAGGAGCAGGAGGCAGAAGCTAAACAAATGTTACCCCAAAAAGCTATGCTGCAGTAATGCGCTGCTCACCTTTTCTATTTATTTCACTCAGTCTCCATCACCAAGCAGCAGATCTAAAAAATAACAACACTGTACAGCCGGGCGTCACAAAAGAATACTGCTCTGAGCTCTCAATGAATTTGTGGGGATTTTTTTCTAAGAGAATGTAAATAAATATTAATATTTGAAACCCAAGACCTCCCAGTAACTAGATATAAGTTATGCTAATGCCAAAACAGCTTTGTCACATATGTGCATGTATATAATAATTATACAGGAACAAAATTACAGAGGAGGAATTAGATTTTATTGTTCTTATCCAAAGCTTTCCCATAATATCTCAGTTCTAAAAAACAAAAATAGTTTTCAGGGCTTATTAGAGAGGCACTGTCAAACCTTCAGGACCAGATTTATTCATCCGTGGGTAACAAAAGACAACAGTTATTTTTTCAAGTAATTCCCTGCAGCACTGATCACTTTAAAATCATGTCAAAGAAATCCTTAATTTTACACAAATACAAAAAGATTTTAAGGGATGGGCATTTGAGAGCATAAAACCTAGACTAGTTCTCTTTAGTTTTAACTTGATAGCCTACGGATGCTAACTTAAAAACCTTCTCGGTTCAAAAATCTTATCAACAACTGTTGTCCATAAGTGCATGACACGGCATATGTTAATTATTTTGTGCTTCATATTTTACAAATTTATTGAAGGGAATATTTGGAAGGCAGCTACTGCACTGCATCCAGAAAGTATTGGGGGAGCACAAATCTAATATGTACAAAAAGGCTTTGACAATGACATGAATCAATATAGAGCTAGTTTCTTAGTAGTTACTAATTGTGCCTCTGGTGTCATTCTATCTATGTATCTAGGCATTTATAAGGTGCCAATCAACCCAGTAGTTAAGCAGCAACATAATTATTAGAAAGGCTTGATTGTGCATGTTGAGTACACTCAGTACTGCAGAGAGGGGCCTGTTCTTGTCATACTTACATGAGCAGAACTCCAACTGCTATCAGTGAGAATTTTGTCTGAGTGAGAATAAAGGCCAGAGACTTTATAACCTTGGGATGTTGTGAGAAATAGATTTTAAACCTAGCTGATAGGATCTGTAGCTCCTAGAACAAGATTTACAAATTATTTTAACTATAAGAAAATGGGTCACCATAACTTTAGATTAGCCCTGCCCACCTTATCAAGAACCCTGCCAACATTGCTTCCTTTACTGCTGGCAGCACTTATTGGTGTGATGGAAACCTGGCTTAGTCCACACTCCCCTTTCCTACAGATGAGCTTTAATAAAATATGAGAATGCTATTACAAAATAAGGGTTTGATATTGAGTTCTCTGGCCCCAATCCATCAAAATATTTAAGCACTTCCCCCAAGTACATGAGTATTTCCAGTGACTTCAGCAGGTCTATTCATGTGCTTAAAATTCAACATGTCCTTAAGAGCTTTGACAGATAAAGGCCAGGGTACTCAGCAGCTTGAGGATCAAGTCCTCAATATCCTACTACTGGGAGGGTGACAGGTCTGAAAAGCACCTCACCACTATTGGTATCTGCATACAAGAGTACAGAGAAAAAGAAAGCTACCAAATGTCCTGCTGGCTGGGATCAAGAACAAGGCACGCTCACTTGGCAGTACCCGAGTGCTATTACTCCCTGCAGGGTTACTAGGCTAGGGGCTTGGAGAATCCTTCACTCTCTGGAAGGCTTCCAGCATTCTGGCTTTTATCCATTGTGGAATAATGGTGAATCATATTTCTGGTTTGGGTTTTTAATGTGAAAAGTTTATTTTAATTTCTAAGGAAGGATTGTTCAAAATTACTTTTGTTGCTTTGTCTGATGTATTGTACGTGTGACCAGTAATGATAAGTATAAGGATTTGGCAGTTTTCTCATATTAAGGTTGATGAGTTTTTGTTTCTTTTTAAATGTTGCTGCTAAACTAGTCTTATTACACATCATTTTACACTACGAGGGGCAGCAGCAATTTAGAACGTAGAACCCTTCACTGAATGAATGATAAGGTTCAGATACAAAGCAGTCTGAAGGCAATGCTATTTTCAACATTCAGTTATTACACAGAAGCAGCCGCCTTGTCAATAAATTGAGCCAGCTTCACATCTCTTTTGGTCAGTCCTCCACAGTCATGGGAAATAAGAGTTATCTGAACCTGTAAGCAAAAGGAAAGGATGTGGATTACAATTTACATTCCAAGCTTTCAGTGAAGACTGATCAGAATTCAATTTGAAATTTTTTGTGGGGAGAGTGATCTTTAATATATTGGTTTTAAAAAACCCCGCCTGCAGACTAAGAGTTGGAATCTTACTATTTTTTCAAATTGTAAGACATCACATGAGTCAGCTGCAAGGTGAGCAGGCTCAGCAGAATCTGGAGACTAACCAAAGAAGCACTTCACAGAGTAAAAAAGTAATTTAGGCTTCATGCTCTTGGGTTTCATCCAAGAGGCAGCATCCGATTAAATTACTCATTCTTTAAATTTAAATTCCACATATTGGTTTCATGAAGAATTCAGGTCATTGACCAAGTTGCAAACACCAAATTAAGTGACTGGAGCATAAAAATCAGTATCTTAAAGGTGAAGAAACTGGTTAGCTCTTTGCAGATTAGTTTTGAAAGGAAAAAATAAACAGACTGGTGTATGTGTTGCTATGATACAGGCTGCCTGCATGAGTTTGTTTAGACTTACCCAGAAGAAAAGTCATGTGCTACATTGTTAGTTGTTCCTGTGTAGCAGGGATTTGCAAAAAAAGAAAATCTAAACACCCTGGGAAGTCAAGACACTCTTCCAGAGTGTGAGATAGGCACTTTGTCCAACATCACTTAATGGCTCTCTTTAAATGAGATAGTTAGAATGTATTTAATTTTGCCTTATTGTTTAAAAAAGAATTATACCATTTCAGTGCCAATTAATCCCATTTTTAAAAAAATATACATGGCACTTTGTGCCAGTCAGAAAAAACCACTGCTTTATGTGTATGCATCATCACTCTGCTTGTCCCTTGTTTTGTTTTAGATAGGCATGGTATATATTTACCAGTGACTAAACAAAAAAATAGTTAATAGAACAAAATGAGAACTATTAGAAAATAAAATGATAGTAATAATTTGACTTTTGAAGTGGTGCCTTTTATTGGAAGGTCTCAGTGCACCTGACTAATATTTGCTCTCATGAAACCACTACGAATTAAATAAATTTTATAATTTACTTTACAGGTAGCTACACTGAGACACCGGAGTCAAGTTTTTCAAGATATGAGTCTAAGGGCTTGTCTACATTACCCACTGGATCAAAGGGCAGCGATCAATCCAGCAGGTGTCGATTTATCACGTCTAGTCTAGATGCAATAAATTGACCGCTGAGCACTCTCCCATCGACTCCGGTACTCCACCAGGGCGAGAGGCGCAGTCGGGAGTCAACAGGAGAGCGTCAGTGAAGACACTGCGGTAAGTAGATCTAAGTACGTTGACTTCAGATACATTATTCACGTAGCTGAAGTTGCGTAACTTAGATCGATCCCTCTACCCCCAGTGTAGACCAGGCCTAAGTTAGCTTTCCAGGCTCCTGTTTCGGCACTGGAACAAGTGGCTTGATCTTCCAAAGTTCTGAACTCCCATTAACTTCCACAGGCATCAAAAGGAGCTGATGAGTGTTCAGTAGCTTTGAAAAAATCCGAATATTTATCTAGATGGCCTAAACATGGATTTAGGAGCCTAACTTTAGGCTTAGACTTTAGGAAATCTTGGTTGAAGAGGTTATATAATGTGTCCAAGCCACACAGCCTGTGGTGAGAAATCTGAGAGAAGAACTATGGATTCCTGCCTCTCTAACCACTGACTAGACAATCTCTTCACTATACAAGTTTAAAAAGTAGGAACAATTTGAGGTTTAAACACTTTCACAGTGTGTCAAATGTTAAGTATATTACCATGATGACAACAGGAAGAAAATCAGCCCAGTCTAAGATAAAAGAAACAAAAAACACACAAACACACAACGCTAATTTATTCTGCCCATCAGTAGGACTGGATCTTCTTTGCAAATATTCTTTTAAAATCCAAAAAGGAGATAGGTAAAGTCACTATCTCTTTTGATGTATAGAAGCTTCCTAATGTGAAAAGGAGGAACAGAAATGGATGTTCTACACGCTGATCTGGTCTAGTAAATTGTTCATAAAGGTACTTAAACGGTTATTCACTGTATTACCTTGTTGTATACATTAAACCATTCGGGATGATGATTCATCTTTTCTGCTTGCAGAGCAACTCGTGTCATAAATCCAAAAGCCTAGGATAAAAAGAATACAGAGAAATATTTCATGTTAGGAACGTGCGTTAAGGTTAGTGTTATGGATCTACAAGGATATATTCCAAAAGCCCAGTGATGTGTAATGACAAGGATGGCCCTTGTGTACTGGGACCTAAAGATAATTCGTTTTGTACCCTACCCCTTTGAGTACTTTTGAGTACTCTGAGTATGTCACCTTTTGGAGCATTCCACCTTCCCTGGATTACTCCCCATTCTATCTTCACCGTTCCCTTACTAAAGCAGCATTCTGCAGCACATGCTCCAGAGATGAACTCCCAGTAGGGTGAACAGATGTCCTAATTTTATAGGGACAGTCCCGATATTTGCAGAGGGCAGGGTGTTATATGGGTCTCTATTACCCCTCACCCCATCCTGATTTTTCACACTTACTATCTGGTCACCCTAACTCACAGAGTTCATGGCTTTCTGATTAGCTGGCTTCTTCCTGCAATGGGTTACAACCCCCTCTGCTCAGTGGGATACTGCTCCAAGTCATGGTCCCCTTGTTAAAAATTTACTACTGACCTAAAGGGATTGTGGTAATTTTCCTGCTGCTGATAGAGTTCTCTCCCTCTTTGGATACTGGTCGATCATTCTGTCCAAAATGACTTATCCAAAGATACTGATGAAAAACAATTATTTTGCCTACGGTGTGCAACAGGTATCAGATATTTTTAAATATTCACCCAAGGGAGATACCTCTATGCCCCTAGATCTTCACCCCACCTTTCCTCCAAGTTAAACACTCTGCTATACTATCAATATACACCAGGAGTGGGCAAACTTTTTGGCCTGAGAGCCGCAACGGGTTTCGTAAATTGTATGGAGGGCCGGTTAGGGGAGGGGGTCATAGCTTGGCCCCCACTTCTGATCTGCCTCCCCCGCTCCCAGGACTCCTGCCCCATCCAACCCCCGCTGTTACCAGGAGGGACCCCTGCCCCATCCACACACCCCCGCTCCCTGTCCCCTGACTGCCCCCTGCCACCCCATCCAACCCCCTCTCCTTCCTGATTGCCCCCCCCAGGACCTCTGCCCCCATTCAACCCCGTTCCCACTCGACCCCTATCGACACCCCCACCCCCTGACCACCACCTTGAACTCCCCTGCCCTCTATCCAACCCCCTCTGCTCCCTGCCCGCTTACTGCGCTGCCTGGAGCACCAGTGGCTGGCAGTGCTACAGCCATGCCGCCACCACGCAGCACAGAGACCGGGTCAGGACGGGCTCTGCAGCTGCGCTGCCCCAGGAGCTCACAGCCCTGCCGCCCAGAGCATTGCGCCGGCAGCGGAGCGAGTGAGATGAGGCTACAGGGGAGGGAGGATAGTGGGGGAGGAGCTGGGGCTAGCCTCCCGGCCAAGAATGCGGGGGGCAGGCAGGACAGTCCCACGGGCCATAGTTTGCCCACCTCTGATATACACAGTGTATTTTTCAGGAACAGAGTTCATTTCTAGTGACTTTCCCTGAATGTAAGCATTTTTGTTTTGTTTTGGAGGGGGGCGGAGGGAGGTTGGCCACATGAGGTCACTTCTCTCCTTTATGAGAAAATGTTCTGGTTTAAATGAGAGAATACAGACTTCCCAGTCCCCCACCCTCTTCTCTTCACACTCCCCCGTGATACAGGATTTAATCACAGACTCAAGGAGAAAATGTGAGGCCCTTGCCAAAAATATTTGCAGAAAATCTCTGCATTAAAAAAAAAAAATTCCATGCAAATCAAGGACTCACTCTGCAATAGGACTCATGTAGGTAGGCCCCTGTGCCTGCCCAGAGACCAAGGGAAGTCAATGGGCTCTGCACAGATGAAGGAGTCCATCCAGGAGGATCAGGGCCTAAATTAAAACTGCAAAGCAAAAAAACCCCGTATCCACGTACATAATCTGGTTCATATTAAAATACTTGCCATAAGTTAGTATCTTGACATAGACCTACCTGTTTAGATCATTTTAAGCACTAATTTATAGTCTAGCCTGTATATGGTCCATCAAGCAATGGCCATTTCAAACAAACATGTGGTCAATAAATAACATAATGGTTGATAATAGTTTCAGTCTTTTTTTTCTCTCACAAATTACAAACACTTTAAGAAAAGGAATCAGTGCCTGGATGAAGTATGACTTTGTAAGTCACTTTGCCAGTCAGATGAATGCAAACGTTACAATCAGAGCAAATTATTCCAATGAGGTTTGTCATTTGGAAACCACCAAACTGTCAGCAATTAAAAAGCTTTTTTCTTTGACCCAAGAACATTCGAAAAAATTGGGAACACTAGCTTCCCTTGAAGCTCTAGTTTGGTTTAATTTTACTTGGAGTGAACAATTACATTTCAAAAATTTCAAGCATTGCAACAAGATGCTTCAAAGCATAAAGCAGTAAACTCATCACTAGACATTAGGGAATATAGCTTTATTCAAAATTCTAAGATTTACATTTTATTTAAAGATTTTTTTAAAATACCCATAGCCTTAACATCTTTATTTACAAGACCATACCAAATTATACCTAGAATTGCCTCCAAAGGATAGTTTAAAAGCCACTGCTGCAGTCAGAAAGGCATCTGAAATTAGATTGCCTTTTTAACCTCACGCAGTGCAGGGAAAACTGGAGGGAATTCAAGAAAAATCTGACCAAATCCATATATGCACTTCCAGAATCTATATCTATGTACAGACATATGCACATGTGTGCACGCACACGAGTACATACATATATTTTTCCATGGATATTTTTATTTTATTGCATAATCATGACCACTCACTCTTAAGTTCAAATGGAAAAAACATTAAAGAACAAATTAATTGGTGACCAAATATCATGACCACTAAACTTTACCAAACCATTCCCTGTGCCTCTCCCCCCTGCCTACCGACTTGACCAGAAATCACCAGTTAGCTGACCCTGATGTCCCCCATTGTCACCACAGCTAAAAATGGAAAGTTATCTTAAAAGTTGCACTTCATCCTGAAGGTAGCCAAACTCAGGTTTTCATCAACTACAAGAGGGAATGAATTCCTAAGCACTGGGCCCTCCGTGGAGAATGTCCTGTTGTCCTTTCCTATGAGCTCAATCCTGGGAACAGGTAGTATGAGCGTTCCAGTGGGACATAACTACCACAGCAGAGGCTTGTGGATGTTTCAGAGCTAAAAGGATCCCATAACCATGATTTTATACATACATCATGTGTGTGTGCAATTATATACACATAGGGGTATGTACATACATACACATATAACCCTGCTTTACCCAATGCAATCTTCTCTGCGTTACTAAAATAAACGACTTTTTCTATTTTGATTATAGCCTATTTTAACTATGCACAAAAGAGCACATATCTCCCACTAAGAAAATGAGCAGCAGCTCTGCTGAGTAATTTCACCAGTGCAATCTCCATTAAGCCCCTAAATACATCCTTTTCTAATTACATAAATTAGAACTCTATTGTTTATGGATCACCTTTATGTTTGTAGGCCCATAAGCTTCCTTTTACAAAATACAATTGGCTCTGGAGGAAGAGATATTTAGGTTTGATTAGATATGAAAACACTATTACACAATCAGTTTGGACATGTCTTCACGTCTTGAAACATGATCGGTAATTTGGTCTAATTGGTGATCAAGGAAACTATCTTGTGATCAATTAAAGTAATTACCTGATTCCGGCAACATAACCAACCTTATTTTGAGCTGGAGTCTGCACTTCTTCAACTTTAATTAAAAATAATGAAAATTATTAAGCAGTCTGCAGTGCAAGATCATTGTCAAGCACGAGTCACATGACAGTATAGTCACTTGGCATTGGTGGGTACAGTTTACCAGACAGAGAAAACATTTCTTGTTGCTAGATGGATAAGTGTTTTATTTATGCTGATAAGTCCCTACACGGCCTTGACCTCAGCAGATTGTTTGTGGCAACTATAACCACTGATGACATCATTTTAAGATCTTAATTTGAATCTAATATATATATATATATATAATCATCCACAACACAGAACCTCAGCAGCATTTTCTAAAATCTGTGCATCAAGTTTTAAAAGCAGCTATTTCGAATAAAGGAAATACCATACCAGATGAGATCAACAGTCTCTCTCTGCCTTGGTTCCCCATCCATAAGTTGGAGATAAAATAGTACTTCCCTACCTCACAAGGGGTGTAGTGAAGATAAATACATTAAAAATTGTGAGGTACTCTGGTACTGCGGTAATGGGAGCCACAGGAATACCTTATATAGATTTTTTACTGTGTAATTTTAGTTATATTTAGATAATGTTTTTACTAAAATAAAGTTTAGAAATATAGGTTTCTACACATTCCTTAACCTGTGAAAACGATTTCCCAGGGAAATATTGGAAGCAACACTTAAATTAGAGTGGAAACACCACTAAAAATTTTACTGTATGGAACAATCCTGCTCTGGCAAGGAGATGGACTGGATGATCCAATGGGTCTTTTCCATTTCTCTCTTCTACGAGTCATGAAAGGAATAACTAAAAAACTACTGAAGTTGCAGCAGTAGCTCAGCTGCAATTTCTAAGGCAGAGATTCATTTTCTGGATGCTCCCAGCTTTGACATGCCTGTTTTGGGAAAATATTTCCTTGCTAAATCACTCCTGAAAGAAGAAATCATATTGAGAAAGTATTTTAAGCAAGCTCAGCTGGTACCTCTTGCTCAAGCTGTGCCCTGGGACAGCCCAACTGTACTTTTAAAATAACAGAACATGCTATCACAAAATATGGCTTAATGCAACTTGCTTTTCCTGAGAAAGGTAAAAACTGTGCTATATGCTTTGCTTTCAGGAGTGAATGGAAAGATGAAATTCCATCTACCTCTTTGCACTATAGAGTATTTAACAGCAATGGGAGGCTTGCAGAGTCCCTCTGCTAATCTGCTATTCTTCTTCTTTTCACATGTCTTAAGCAAGGACTCAATTCATCTTAACACTTTTTAAACATACAGCTTTTGCACAATGCTTGCCAACATTATCCTGATGATTAATACATCAAAGCAATGCAGGCTCATGTGTTGTGCTAATATATCACCGCCTGGTGAGTTCCCAGTGATAGAGTACCATAATGTATCACCGGAACACAGCATTCAGGCAATTCTTTACTCAAAAGATGGGGCTCCTCAAGAAAAACAGCTTTGAGACCTAGCAATCTAACAAGCATTTTATTTATTTGTTTTTAAATGCAAAGGTTATGAACTTGGGGTCCCTGGGCCTCCTAAATCTTTCAGCCAAGAGAAACATATGCTAATCACAAATACATTAAGGTTTTTATTTCCAATCTGTCATTATAATGCTGAGGGCAGTATTAACCTCGACCTTATGTGGTGTAAGGGCTACCTGTCTTTGCAGCATTACTATTTAATAACAAAAACATTTTGTATCCTTTATTAATAGGATACATGTACGTAATGGATAATACTAGTCATAATAATGCATTTATATCTTAGAATATACAGTGCTTAGCATGTTTGCTTTCACTTCATGCCATTACACGATGCGTTGCATTTGTCCTCTTTGTTCTTCATGCAGTTTAACTCCCTGTTACATAACAATAAAAAGACTTACACATCATTAGGCCTCAGCTCCAAATTGTGAAGTAGGTTGCATGCATGGAAGTTTCACTAATTCCTGTAACTAGCTAACTTTTATTTATGGGTCAGCAGGCAGAGAAAAGAAGTTGCTTAATGTTGAGCTAAATTAAAGGTATGCTGTACAATACCTTTGTTTATAGTCACTTGATTTTGTTTAAGTTAGTTTCATTACATTTTCTGTTGTGCTCCAAGTGAAATCTGCATTTTTTAAAATTCTATTGGCTACATTTAGGGAAGATTTTTCCTTGTTAAAACAGAGGCATCTTGTTACATGGTTATGGTATTTTTTAAAAAAGTTAAATCAGTTTTTAAAAACCTAAAGATTCAACCAACGTTAAAACAGGGAAGGAAGAGACATTTGGTGAAGTGTTTGTTATCAAATCTTTACCTATTTATCCATCTAAAGATTCTCTATTGTGTCCATCACTGTAATACCTACGTAAATTAGAGCTACAAGGCACTAAGCAGCTGTCTTCATGGAACTGCCTTTCCTTGTCTCTGGCTCGCTTTTACATTAATCATCATATAAAAAATGGTTTTTAATATCATTGCAAGAATGGTGGGAAAGCTCGCTCAGAAAAGGAGGCAGCTAAAGCATGCCCTAAATATAATCACACTCTGGCATAGTCTGACTCCTTCTGGGAGCAAGATCCACAACTGAACTTCCTTGACCCAGAGAACTTTATCTCCACCTTTCAAACACCTCCTGCACTTTGCGGGCTGCGCTGCTCTAGAAAAGCGCAGCTGCCTTGAGGCGTCCTGGATAGATAGGCTGACCAGATAGCAAGTGTCAAAAATCAGGACAGGAGATGGAAGGTAATAGGTGCCTGTGTGAGAAAAAGACCCCAAAATTGGGACATCTAGTCACCCTATGGATAGAGAAGCAGTTGCTGATATCCTGACCTATTTGACAATCAGGACTATATCTTTGAACTGGCAACAGAAACAGACTGGAGCCAGTGGACGGACCATAGTGCATGGGTGATGGAGGCACAGCAACCAGCCCATCATGGAGGCAGGCTACCACATACAATACAAGCTGGAGCTTCTGCATTGCTTTCATGTTCAGGCCCAAGGAGTTATACTAATACATATTGGAGGTGCCTAATGCATAGACCACTGGGGCCAGAACATCAGCACTTCCTAGCAAACAAGGTGAACTTATGTTTTTCTACTGCCAACAGTACCTGATCACTTAGGTTTAGTGAAAGCTATGGACACCTAAAGGGCCTGAACGTGCAGTATACTGAGCACCCTGAATTCTTCTTGTCTCACGGGTGCTGCTCAGCACTTTAGAGGATTGTGCGTTTAACTATGAAAAATACTAATGGAGGGAAACAGTAGGGGTACAAGACTAACGACATGTAGGCATGCATGGACATGGAATTTTTATTGGAACATCTAAAAAAACATGGACTTTGTAGGAAATATCAATACAATATTAACCTCAGTTATTGGTCTATACTCTTCCTAATTTAGAATATCATATTAGAAATCAAATGAGGCCTGGCTGCTGAAGTTTTCCATCCCTGATCATCACATCCCATTTATGCAAAACTGAAGCCTGTTTGTTTTGATCCCTAAAATAAAATTATATATCAATATTAGAGCTGTAAATTCTATACCCAAGTTATATGTTAAAGCTTTCAAAATATCTGAAAACCTTTACACTTTTTTCCACAAAGGAGGCCGTCTCTGGCTTGCAACGCTTGTTTACAATTATGTCGGTGAAGAAACTAGCTAGCCAGCTCTATATCAAACATTTTGACAGCAAAAGCACAAACACTGATCTATTCTAAGTAGTTTGCCACTCTATGTAATCTTGGAAAAGGCATTCTTGCCTTTGATTCTACAAATGTTTATACTTCATACATCATGCAAATAGTGTTTTATATATTAAGAAATAATGTGAGCAAATCTGAAGTTAAATTAAATTCTTTAACAATAACCCTGCCAAAGCACTGTGATTTTCCTATAAAAAAATTATTCCAATTTGTTGATCTTACATTGGATGAAACATACTGTAACAATCTTCATAATTTATATCCTGTTGGGACACTATGATTTAAAGTAACATAATACAGACCAGCATCACTGCTAATCTAAACCACCTGACCAGATAAACAACAGTTTCCCCTTCTCTCTTCACTGAGGGTATTTCTGTTTATTGTCATATGATTTACTCATTTTAAAAACATGAAGAAAAAATGCTGCGAAACAGCACTGCAGCTAGAAGGCATGGCCTTTCTTACACTGGGAACTTTTCACACACAGGTACCAGTATAATGTCAAGAACTGCAGGAGACCGAAGGCAATCCCACGAATTCTGTTCTCAGGAAAAAAAAAAAATCACAGCGAAAAAAGATTAGGTTCATTCTGTACAATCTGGACCAGGTGCAGTGTTAGAAGCTACATATTTTTGATGTTACGAAAGATACAATTCTACAAAATAAATCAGAGTCAAAGATATTATGTGTCAAGTTCAGCAGTGCTCTAAACTGTGGTATACGTTTGTCGAAAACAGGTGCAAGTGTAATTTGCCTCTATTTGGCATTCAGTGGGTATGCAAATGGGTACATTTTTGTGCCAAGGAGGCATGGGGAACTGTTGAAGAAAAAGCATTAAAAGAAGGGTGCAGATAAAATAGACTCTCTCCCTTAAGCCCTTCTCTTAGTTGTTCTGCTTCTTACACTCCTTTCCTGCTATTTCCTCAGGGTGTTATGTTACACTCATTTTTGCACACTCCCTGAAATTCAAATATGTGCACTTATTGCTAGCCACACATTCAGCTTTTCTGACCAACCTACACTCCAATTTGCATCACTGCTGCATTTGTGCCCTATGAATATTTTTTTTTCTTGTAACTGATGTTACGGATAGTCTCCTAAAGGGAAGCAGGGTATCAGGTCTATCACCCTTTTCCTCATCCTTAGCCTCCTAAAACAACCACAATGTTATTTGGAGATCATCTTTCCCTCTTCCCATTTTACACTGCAACGGTGACAGAATGCAACTGGAATCATGTGCAGGCCCTATTCACTGTGATTCAATTAAAAGACTTTACAACCAAATTTTTATAAACTTGGATTGAAGACAAACAATTGTTTTAGAGTGGCAACAAAAACTACTTTCTGCTGTTGCTGAGAAATTTCAAAGCTTTTCATGCTCCATTGGAAAGTGCTCTGCTTCACAAGCCATGCTGGCCCTGACAACTAAATGGTCTGATACGCTTTATTACAAAGTGTATCAGTTTGCTTACACAGGCAAATATATAATTATCTTTGCCCATAAAGACTAGTGCAAAGTAAGTATGATTTCTAAACTGAGAAGATTGGATTTACAAAATCACAGCTTGACATGGAGTAACTAACTCGCACTAGCTTGCAGCAATGAAAATCTCCTTTATTGTGCCATCTAACTTTGAAGTCTGTTGCAACAATCTCGAACTAATACATACAATTCTTTCTGAATAGGCCTATGTAATGGCAAACCTTACAATCTCTACCTTCCTGGCTTTTACTAGTGACCCTAGACAAAATTCCTGAAAATTAATTTCAGCTTTGTATCACAAACCTGGTGTCTAGGTAATACTGTGTATTGCAATTCACTGTGCACTTTGCACTGTTCAAAGAAGGAAAAGGAAAATGAAGGAAAAAATTGTGACTTAATAATACTTTACCAACTTATTGTTAATTAAATTCCATACTACCAGTATTGGAAACAAAGTTCAGTATGCTAAAAGCATGTAAGCTTACAAAGCACTCCAAAAAGGCATTATTTGTTATGTATAATTTCACTCAGAAACATTTGGAATAGGAAGGATTTCTCCATTTTGCATTTAAACGCTTAGGGCAAGAGCTACCTTGTAACTATATTATTATTTCTTCAAAAATGAAGTCATGTCAGATTTTAAAATGTTGCCGAGATTCATAGAAAATTTGTACCAAGCTGCATTTTTCATTGTTATTGATATTTTATGTCAGTTGCTCAGTAGAGAAAAAATCATCAAGAAGCACCACATCTCAATTAAAATCTCACTTACCAACCAGAATAAGCAGCTAACTTCCAACTTCCTCTTCCCAAGCATATTGGTTTAATGTGTGTTGTGCTCAAAAATGAAAAGCAAAGTTTTCACTAAGAGGTTTACACTAAATGAAATGCCTACTTAAAGAAACTGGACTTCTTTTTTATTTACTGAACAGGCAGTGTGCACCCAACCAAAACAATTAAATAATACAGCGAAACCCTCATTAACTGAGCACCTGTTAAAGCAATCAGTTACTTAAAATAATAAACTCTCTTTGCTGTGCAACTGAAAGGACAATGATAATTTGACTTGTTAAAATAAATGCTTGGTCTAGCAAATAAAAACACTTGATGTACTGTAATAAAACCCTCAAACAAAACACTATGCAAACTAGTAATAAAATGCACTTTGGGTCCTGTTCGGATCTTTTGAATGTATATACCTGAATGCTCCGTTAACTCACTTAACTCACCCTGATCTTTTATACTTTACAATGTTCTGCCATTCAGATGTTAGAAATGTTTGAGCATATATTATTATACCAAAACATATGGCTATATAAGCAGTTTGTAAAAGCCCAATTTAAGAAAGGACCCAACTTTAAATACAAATCCCATTGACTTCAGTTGGACTTACAACACATGCTTAAGAGCTTTCTTGAATAAGAATGCTCTCCTGAATTGGTGCCCAATGGTATGTCCATACTACAGACATTACACTGGTAGTTATAGACACAGCCTACACAGACAAAAGGGGCATACAAACATCACCTACCCAGACGAAGTTAGCTATGTCAGCAGAAACGAACATAATTTTCGGCATAGGCCAGGCCAAAACAAATGGAGAAATGCAAGGGAAATTCACTAGTTATCAAATTATGTTGTATCAGAAAAAAAAATCAGGAACAAAGAACAAAATTCTGCTGGTTTTCCAATTATTTCTTTCACTTCCCAAAGAACACAGAGGATTTCACTCTGAACATGAAAAGACAGTCCACATTCCAGACATGCAGTTGATGACATCAGTAGCAATGATACAAGGTTCTTCTTGGTCTGTTGCCAAGATCATGTGCAACGTCAGCTCAAAATCCAATATAGTCTCTGCTGAGCATAAATGGAAAATCATGTCCTAATTCTGATCCTAAGAGGACATCAAAGAACAATAAAAAAGCCTCACTTTATAATACTTCCCTAACTCACAAGAGTGTTGTGAGAATAAATACATTAAAGATTGTGAAGCGCTTTGAGATCTGCTGATGAAAAGTGTTATGTAAGAGTGCTAGGTATTACTATTGTTAGGATGAATGAAGAGAAGATGCAGTTGGCCCTATAACCATATCATCATCAGGGACCTTTTATTTATTATTTTTTTTGGCGGCACAGGCACATCTCAATGTCAATAATTCAAACATGTTAAAGCAGAAAAAAGGTCTGACATTATAAATTGATGGGAGATGAGAAAGGAGAACTGCAGGTACCACCAGGTAGGTCATTTGGTCCCACTGTGTGTGGCTGAAAGCACTCTGGCCATGCTATCCAGCCATACTGAGACAAGTTCTCTCTCAAGCCTTTGGCAAGTTTCTACAAAACTTCAGGAAAGGAGACTGTACGACTCCAATGGGAGTTTTGCCTGAGTCAGGGTTGTTAAGCTCATAATTTGTACCCAATTGTAATATTTGAATAATTGTATGAAGTGTTTTTCATGTATTTATTTCAAATCTAGTGATGATGCATTCTTTGAAAGAGGAGTATGGAGAGAAGGACCATCTTCCTAGACAATACGAGAAGACAGAAAAAGAAAAATAAGACTTTAAAAACCCTGATTTGTTTAGACAGTTACATAGTATTTCTTATATAGTATTTCCAATTTTCCTTATGCAAAAAGTTATGTAATCAGTATAAATTACATTTAATTGTATTTCATTTGCTGTTCTTGATTTTTGAACAACTGGTGAAATGGGGCTAGAAATACAGAAATGAACAGAAAAGTGACAAATTAAGAACAGATTATTAAAAACGAAAGTGGACTAATTTTATTAGCATTATTTTGCATAAGAATACACGACCCATGGTCAATATTTTATGCGGTCTTGAAAAACTTTTGGTGTCCTCCAAATTTATGACTAAGTGCCAGACAGTATGTGTAATGCAATATATTGGGAGAAATTCCAGGTTTGTTTTTTTTAATCTCACAATTATTCTTTCCCTTTTGTAGAATCCACCCCCATCCACCTACCCACACACCCACCTCTTTCACAAATCAATATATCCTTGAAATAGATGCAGTCCATGAATGGTGAAAACTGATTTTAGCCATGCAAGGGATTTTTTTAAACAACATTAAAAAAAAGATGCATCCAATGTAAGTGAGATGAAATATGGTCCTTTGTAAGAAAGATTAACATCTGTACACTTTTATTAGATTAGACACTTTACAATCTGCGTGTAACTGTAACCAACCAAAGATTGTAAAGCTAATCAAGTTTTGCCTACAAATGCCCACTTCTACCAGGTGATAGAGATTCCTCTAACAATACAAAACTCACATGTACATAGCTATTGCTGTTACCATCCCAATCAAGATTAAATCACCGAGTCCATGAAATGAACTACTACTCTCCACTCAGAATCCCAGTGCCAGAATGTTTCCTTGTGAAGCACCACAATGAACAATTATCAGGAGAAAAAAAAAGGTGCTGAGTAACCTCAACCTCCACAACCTAAACATACTCAGTACCTCACGACAGGACCCAAAATTAGAACCCTGGCTCCTAACTGAACAACCTGTGCTTTACTAAAACAATTTCATACACATCCCTCAATAGATTCAGCCAGCTCCATGTTAGTTCAAGATATAAGCAAGTTTTAATCTCAACCCAACAAAAATTAAAGGAAGAAAATGGCAAATGAAGGAGGGGAGGAGGCAGTCCCCAAAATACATTTAGAGCTGGTTTACAGCTTTATGAAAGACAAATGAAAAATTATACTCACATCACACTGATCAACTGTGAGTCTGCCAGTGGTTTTCAGAGCAGATGTAACATTTTAGCAAAATGTGATTGTTTGTGAAAGAAATAATTCTGATCAAAAACTAAATTGCAGCCAGCGCAAGCTCTGCACTTTGTCACTCTAATCCATTCTGACAGGAAGCAGTAAGTGGAGATTCCTACTGTGAAAGGAGCAGATGTGAAAGGTCAACCTTGGCCTGAAACTTCAAAACCGTTAACGTGTAAAACAGTGTGCATTAAAGCCTGAAACAGCTAACTGCTGGATTAACGGATGTCCGCTAAGTAGGTCTGATGTGCTTTTGGCAAGTAATGGTTAATTTTTAAATAGGTTCATTGTAATTTTTTTTATTTTACTTTTTACCTTTTACCAGCCAGAGTCCATTTTTAATTACAATTGCAGAGTATAATATTCCAAAACATGCCTTTTCTTTACTCTTGGGGCAGGGGGGGAAGCCACTATTGTAGAATGCAATTTACAGTTATTAATAAGGTCATGCTCACCATTTCAAAAGCAAGGGGATGCAAGAGGTTAAACACTATCAAACTGGAGACAGAACTTGCCATCTGTACTGAAATTAGTATCTTCCCAGTTCCCCTATGTTCATAATAGCTATCTCAGGACATTACAAAGCTACAAGAGAGCAGGTTTCTTTAACTGAAAAAGTAAAAGTGATTCTGAATGAAGATATTCTTGAGAACAGCAAGAATGTAAATCTTACTGATTTCCCCAACTGAAACAGTACTGTTACAGTACTTGCCACCACTGAGTTAACAAATCTGGGAGGATTCCAAATTTTAGTTAAAATCAAAGTCAACACGCCGGCATTTGGTATCTTACAGGAGTGAAGGAAAGTCTTGCCTCCAGAGTGTACATAACCATTTTTCCCCTTATTTCAAATGCAACGAGCAAGCATTAGAAGAGCAGTTATGGATGACATAGAGCAGCCAACAGTGTGACACTTCCATTTTCTTTTTCAATCTAAATGAATACTTGTGAGAAATAAAAAGTATATTCATAAAAATCTTTAGCCAGTTCAAATTCAACTCCCAGAGACAATATTTCCAGATTAATGAATGAAAATTAAATACTATAATAATTTTCACTTAAGTGATCATAAATCTACACTAATCTTTTAAGAGAAGCATTGGTAGAAGTGTCAACTGCAAAGTGGACCAAAGATCAGGAGAAGAACTTCCTGGTCCTCTTTGGAATAGATAACACAGGTCTAACTGCTCCAAGGGTATGCAGCACGTGCACAGTAACTGTAGAAGAGCCTCTTCCCCTTGGAAATACACTATTCTTTCTTTACTTGTATTTTATTTTTTAACCTAGAATGGAAGGAAGGAAAGAGAGATAAGGAAAGAACTTAAAACTCGTATTTCCTTGATATTCTAAGTCACTGTTAAGTTTTAACTAATAACAAATTGATGTCAACTTCTGTTTCTAGAGCACCTGGAGAATAAAAGTCTTGAACTTCTACATATCACCTGTTACCTGTGCCTGTCAGGCCTGCTGCTCCTGATAGATACAAACATAAAAACCTCTTCCCAGCTCAAGAAAGCAAAACACAAAGATATGTTCTGAATCTTTAATATCATCATGATTCATTTAAATATAATAGTATTGTAAATTTCAATACTGTGGCATTAATAATAATATTGCAATAATACCTACAGCCACAAACAGGTCAGGCTCCATTGCACAAATAGCCTATTCCCCAAAGAGCTTGCAACCTAAAACACAAGATGTAATAGGGTGGGAGGGTAGGGAAACAATTTAGTGGAATGGGCACAGTTCTTAGCCATTGACTAGCAGTGATCACAGCTTGCCACCTGCTTGGTCTTCAGTCTTCTATATGCATTACAGCAGAGGTGAGTTTGGAAGATAAAGAGGTGGCTTGATAGATTCTTACTAAGCTTTCTCCACTCACAAGGAGCAGCATGACAGAAAGCTTGAAAGTATTTGTCGGAGAAGTGACCGGTTGAGGCTGGCATAGCTGGCGCCCATTGAAGGTGGGCACAGACCTTGCAATAAGGAAACAGCTTAGATAGGTACAGCAAGACTAAATTTGGGTGTGTGGGGGGTGAAAGTAAAGACAAAAGTTGCCAATGTAAATATGATGATTCAATTATTTACAAGTAGAAAAAAATGTTGGTAATTTAAAAAATGTAGGCTGAACACCGAGGCAGAGAGATCCTTCACTCTGTGTTTTGCACAGTGTCCAGGACAAATAAGTAAGTAAGTAAAAAAACAAAAAATATTTCTGAACTCCCAGCAACAAGGAGTTAATTGGTATCTGGTAGCTCCTGTCTGACCACTGACATCACACCAGATTCTGTATAATTATGCAGCATTTCTCATCAATAAGAAAACTACTTCTGTCAGTTAACTGGTAGTACTATTGAAAAGAGGCTGCACTGACTAGAACACCATTGTTGTCTCTGTCTTTTTAAACCCAGGGCAGAAGAATCATAAATTTTCAGATGAATGATCTCCAGAGAACCTCCATTTATTTTTCATCCAAAAGTCAAGCACATGAGCTTTTCAGACCCAGTGCCACACTAGAATATGGGTAGGTGGAATGTGTCCAGTCCCACAGCTGGAACTTGACCCTATAACCTTCTGACGCAAAGGCAAGAGGGTTATTTACTAAGCCATTCACAAGTATAACAATAAGGAAGGTGTGATCATATAAAAATATATATTTTACTAAACTATGTTTTGAACCAGCTCACTCTCACGTATTTTGACCTGAATTGATGTTCATGAGGCCTGAAAATTTTACTGTCAGTTTCTAATAAGGAAAAACAGACAGACAGACAAATAGGCCAAAAATTATTTTCAAATATAAAGATTTGCTCTACTCTGTAAACCCACTCAAATAATTTTGATTTATAGCAAATCAGTTATTGTATTCATAAATGCAAGGACATTAGCAAACAACAGAAATACTTTCATAATTTTGCAGGTGTACAAATCATAGTATATGAGAGAGGGCTCAAAGAATAATGGGAAATTAAGCAGTCTAGGAAACACTATAAGAAAAACAGCACCTACCTAGGTGGATACAAAACCAATTATTTTCATCCAAGAGGCAATCTAATGCAAAAGTCAAACAGAGGGGCAAATAGTTAACCCACCAAATAAATGAAAATTGGTTTGTCTTTTGATAAGCAAAACTGACAATAATGGACTCATGTTGCTCATTCTTTGAGGTTAAACACAACTGACATAAGCTACACCTGAAACCAATCAGGGCTGAGGTTTTGAGAAGATTCACACGTGAGGACTAAATTTGTCACAAATGGGTTGGTTTCCGATCCTAATGTAGCCAAGTTGCTTCACTCTGACCTCCATTTAACAAATCAACTTAATGGGCAATGGGAGTGCTATAAAACTTAACAATGGAGTGATTTTAACTTTTAAAATATAGTTATGAAGCGAAATGTTAGAGAGCTCCTTCAATACTTGAAATCAAATTAAATCTAGACATTTTTTAACAGTCTTGACAGACATAATCCTAGTTACCATGTAAATTTATGGTAAGCTGTTGTGATATTAGTCACAGGTGCTACTTTTAATATATGGGCTGCATCTGGCTGGGAATAAAATTTCTCAGAGGACTGAAAATGACCTCACTAACAGACAATGGGGAAGGGGGATAAGACCACTGTGGCATATAAAAAGCTGGAGATACGGTCCACAAGTGAATATTTTACATAAAATTCAAGTTACCTCTGCAGATTGCAGGTTTATGTTTTCAATACATAAATGGTGCAGACATATTTCAGCCAAACAGCCAAAATATTAAGTTCATAAAACAGCTATGAAATACACTGGCTATGCACATAAAAACAAATTTTCCAACCTGTGATCAACAGAGAAGACAAAGCAATGTGCCGAGAAACTGAAAAAAAGGAAGTATCAACACAGATTAAGTTTAGGAGTATTCAGTATTATTACAAAGTGAGTTAAGCTAAATTAAGTGATTACAGCAACTAAAAGAGCACTAATTCATTAAGGATGTGTTCCCTGTATCCCAGTTCCATAGGATTTGGTACATTTGTGAAGATCTTCTTGGTCATTAATCAAGGTGAAGGTACCTATAGAAAGGACTAGCACCAAGGGATTGTCACCAAGTAAGAAGATTAAACTATATAAAGATCATAAATCGCCTAGCCAGCAAGTTAGTTTTGATATACTGATAACAGGGACCATCCATGAGAGAGGACAAAAATAAATATGCCCTAGCACAGTTAAAGCAAAGTAGCTGGAAAAACAGAGAGGACATACAAAGCAGAAACTCTGCTTTCTGAGTTTTGGGTGCTATTACTGGTTTGGAGAAGGAGAGTTGGGAAGTATAACAATTTAATGCAAGAGCTACAATGATTTACTTTTTTCTGAAATAATTCTTCAGAAGCTGTGCAAGTGTCCTTTAAACAAATAATCAAAAAGAGACAAGATTTGCTACAATTCTCAGGATCCATGAGCCCAAACACAGCAGGCAGTCTCCCTGCTATTTTCTCCAGTCAGAGTTTTATCTGCAAAAGATATTTTAAACAATTAAAAAAAAATCAGACTTTTGAGATGGGATATAACCATCTGCTACTTTATATAATAAATAAGGGTATGATTCTGTCATAGAGGTCATGGATTCTGTGACTTTCCGGGACCTCTGCGACTTCTTCTGAAGGGGCAGCCCCAAGGCCACCAGAGCAGCAGCCCCCAAAGCCACCGGAGCAGGGGCCACGATAACAATGGCTGGCAGTCAGCCCTGGAGTCACAGGAGCAGGGGCCACCATAGCAACGGGCCGCATAGCAATGGCCAGCAGTCAGTTGCAGGGCCGCCGGAGCAGGGACCACCATTGCAACAGCTGGCAGTCAGCCCCAGGGCCGAAGTGGTGGACAGGGTTGGGTCAGCCCGCCCAGGGCTGGAGCTGCAGAAGTCAGCCCCTGACAGGAGCAGCAGTGGGGCTGGTGCAGCTGAGGAAGCTCAGCGCCCAACAGCGCTCCAACTATTAGTCCCCTCCCCGCCCCACACCAGGGAGAGGTCATGGGCTTCTGTGAATTTTTGTTAATTGCCCACAAACTGTCCCTGACTTTTACTAAAGATCCCCATAACAGAATCTTAACCTTAATAATAAAGGTTCAGTCACTGAACTCTTGTACACAAGCATACACATTTCACCTAGCTAGAAACAGTGTGATGGATAAAAGATTAAATGTATTCATTTTAAAAAAATTCTTTGAAGTAGTCACAGATATTAAACCTCAGCGTCCCTGCCAAATTTTTTGGTTTTACAATCACATTTTCCTATTGTTCTAAATGTTTCTCTCTCCCCTGTTGCTATTGGATTGACCTACACAAACAGAGGAAACTGACTGACTATACAGGGTAAGTGTGAAACTGGCTGAACCCAAAGGGTATGTCTACACAGCGACTGGACACCCGTGGCTGACCCGTGCCAGTCAATCCAGGCTCACAGAGCTATTTCAATGCAGTGTAGACTTGTGGGCTCAGGTTACAGTCCAAGCTCTGGGACCTTTCCACCCCACAGGGTTCTAGAGCCCAGGCTCCAGCCCAAGCCTTGAAGTCTACTCAGCAATGAAACTGCCCTGCAGCCTGAGCCCCATGAGCAAAAGTCGGCTGGCACGGGCCAGCCGTGGGTGTCTAGTTGCTGTATAGACATGCCCTATGCAAACAAACCAGAAACAACTTTTCCTCTTTTTCTTTCAGTAGTAGTAATTTTAGGTGTTCCTTCTAAAAGCATTAGGGAAAACATTTTCAGATAGAAGTGACTCATCTTTCTGCACTATAGTGGACAGGGATTCTTCAAGAATTTAGAGTTATGTAGAACATGTTTTATTAATTTTGATGGAATCCCCCTGTATAAAACCAGTCATTGTCCAATACTGAACAGTTGGAAACAAAGCTTGGGGTTTGGCATACAGAGACCTCAGTCCGCTTAGTACCATGGCGTAAACACCATTAAAAAAGATTATCTTTTTATTAAAGATAAAAAGGAAAAACAGTTAAAGCATTTGAAATATTAAGTATTAAATAAGGCTTTCATTTTAACAGCAACAATTCCTTTTCCCTTTCCTTTTAGCAGGAGAGTGTCTTTGGGAAAAATACCAAGTTGTTTGACGGTCTCTTAGATGGTACCAAAGATGGTAAAAACTGTCCCGTCAGGGAAAAGAAAAGACATTAGTTAAGATTGGCTGAAGCTGCTGTTGAAGTCTGTTTCATCCCAAATGATGGACATATCATCTGGGTACCTCTCTCTTGCCTGGTGGTTGCGACATCTTATTAATTTTCACATATTTTTTACAGCTGAGCTCGCAAAAAGGGTAAATTTGTAGGCCAAATTATAACAGACCAGGAACCTCAAAGTTTTGAACAGCTTGGTGACAATTCTATTTTCTCTAGACCAGGGGTCCCCAAACTTTTCAAAGTCATGCCCCTCCCTTACCCGTCTGCGCCTCACTCCCACGAGAGCTGGGGCCAGGAGCAGGGTTGGGGCTGGGGGGGGAGGGCATGAACAGGGGTAAGGGGGCCAAGGCTGGGGCTGCAGCTGGGGGCAGGTCTGGGGCTAGAAACAGAGCCATGGTCAGGGGCCAAGGCTGGAGGCGGGGCTGAAGACGCAGTCGGGGGCCAGGGGTGGGAGTAGGGCCAGGAGCAGAAGCTCCAGTTGGGTCGTGGGCAAGGGCCAACACTGGGGGCAGGGCTGAGGGCAGAAGCCTGGGATGGAGCAGGGCTAGGTAACACTCCCTTCCCACCCCCCATGGGGGCTGGCCCAGGCCCTGCTGCACCTCCCCAAATGTTCCTTCGTGCCCCCCTAGGGGGGCATGCCCCACCATTTGGAGATCTCTGCTCTAGACTACAAATTTTTCAACTTTTTCTTTTTGCCAGAGATTTCAGTAAATGAAGAAAAAAAATGTATTAGCAAACATTGCTAGTCAGGCTCCTGAAGTTGTGACAGTATTTTTGTAACTCTCATTGACTCAGACTTTTGCTTTGGCAAATTGAAATGGATTGGTTGCTTTATCAGTGAGAATAGGCATTTTGTTTCCATATCTATCACTTGGGAATAGAAATTAAGAGCCTTTAAAACATGTTTCTTTTATGTAATACAAAGTGGCTTGAAAACACAGATTACTTTTTTTCTTTTTCCTCTGCTATCTCTCTCCACAGACCCATTTTAAAAGGCAATAGTCTCAAACATCTGTAGCCTGCCAGTTCACACAAATAGAGGGCAGCAGAACGGAGGAATGATGCAATGGGAAAACAGACAATGACAACAGTGTTTAGGGTGACCATATTTCCCATGGGAAAATGGGACACTGCACAGGCTGGCCCAAGGCCCCCCCTTCTCCCTGTGGCGAAGATCTAACAGCCCAAGGCCCAGCATCTGGTGTCATCACTCACCTCCCCCAAAGATCCTCCACGCTCCCTTGGGAGGGAAGAGGGAACCCCTCACATTTTTGGCAAACCGGGCATTTGTCCCATTTGGTCTTGCCAACTGATAAGTTGGCAAAAGCAATGGGACAAATGGCCAGTTTTGCCAAGAAAGTCGGGACATCCAGGACAGGGCTTAAAAGTGGGAACTGTCCTGGCCAAAACAGGACGTTTGGTCACCCTATTTGTGTTTGTTGTCTTCTCAGTCAAAACAGAAGCTCTAATTGTAAAAAAATAAAAAAATAAAAAAATCTCTGTGAACATGGCAGGATGCATCAATATCAGGCTGTACTGATGGTTGTCTCCAGTGAAGATGGGACCATGTATGATGGCTAGTCTTCTTCGGGAGCTATTACAGGATTCTGCGATTTACTGTGGACGAGTTTGAAGTGATCAGGTACCATGATTTTCCTATGCCTCAGTCCCCCCAGCTGATAGGGAATGGAGTGAACAGCAATGATGATAATATGGTTATGAGGAGGAAGTGGAAATTAACATTTCAGTCATAGAAGCTGCCCAAATGAGGGACGGGGAACAAGCTGCAATGGATACCAGATGCTTTTCTTTCTGGGTAGGGTTGGGTGGAGGACACTATGTACATCAATATTTTTTTCAAACTAGGACATCATGACTAGCATGCAATGGCAGTTATAGCAGAGAAAAGGACTGACAACAGGAAGTACATTCACTGACTTATTTTAGGAACATTTCAAACTGTTTTCCAACTCATTTTCTAAAGCCCATTTTTGTAAAATTTATCTTCAAAAAAAACCACCACCACCAGCGGTTTCACGTGAAGTCCTGTAATAAAATAATTTCCCAAGCCAGAAGCGTAATTTCTGATAGCTTTTAAGCAAGTTAATCTCAGTCTGAAAGCTTTAGGAATCTAAATAACTTTCTCATTTCACAGAAGTTTCATTTCATTCTCCCTCATACTGAAAATAATATACATAAACCAAGTTCATGTCTACGCATTTGAGCGACTTTATAATAAAAACTCTGTTTATATTCTTAACATCTGTTGACATACATAGTCTTTGTAAACCTGGCATAGATTTTAAAGCCACAGAATTTTCCATGCATCATGCACATTATCTGTGGGAAGCAATAAAGAAACAATGAATACATTAATCATACTCATATCATCTGCAAAACATAAATCTGAAATACCTTTCATGTCAGTTCAACTGCTCATGGTTTTTTTTTTTTTTGGGGGGGGGGGGTTTAAACACACACCTGATTTTATGCCATCTGTAAAAGGGCAGGATGGAGATCATAGAGGAAATTGTATTTCTTGGCTGGCTGACTTTTACTAAATATTCTAGAACTAATATACAGAACTAAGTTCCGTAAACAGAAGATTTATTAAATACAAGAAGTTACCCCTAAAAGTCCATGTGTATTAAAGGACAGCATATTGACTGCAAAACTCTACAAAGCAGGTAGCTAGCTCCATTTTTGGCACTTCTGTTTTCTTGATCTGCTTTTGAGACATACCAATTAATAAGTAAATGTTGTATGGGGACATAAGTAAATGTAAGCATTGGTAGATTAATTAAAATATAGCAGTTCAGTTTATCTTCAGCGCCACCTTCCCAGGAGACAAACATTTGCTCTCTGCAAACATTCATGCATTCTCTAGCCAAATTCCACCTTAAGCCATTCTCCAAGGCTAAGAGATCACCAACTTGTTCTTCAGCCTGAAATTTCAAATGGCGATGTTACATCACCACAGCTGCCCCAATTTTCTAAATGCTTAAGGGCAAAATTCTGCCCTTATATAGATGCATGTAACCCCCTTGACCACAATGAAAGCAGTGTAGACACTTTGGCCCCTGTTAGTTTACCCAGTGGTACACACAGCTGAAAGTGCCAGAAGTTTTGAATTCTTAAGCCAATTTCCAATCATTCAGAGTAATAATAGCTCCTGCGTAGCCCTTTTCATCTAATACTTTTAAGGGTCAAGCAGGAATGGGGGCACACTCAGCATCCACCAATATCTTCCACCCAACTGGAAGAGACATTTTAGAATGATATATTTGATAGGGTGAGACCTAGCCAATTCTGAACCCAGAAAAAAAGTACTATTAGCTTTAGGCTTAGTATAACCTATGGTGTAAATTTAAATATATTTTGACTTTCCACTCTAGCATCCTCGTCATGGCTCTCTCCCAGACATGCAACTTTATGAATACCTGACTAATTTCTACCCGATACCATTTCAAGGATAAAGCCTTAAAAAAAATCAGCTATTTAATTCTCCTTCTGATTTCTTCACTGATCTAAGCTGCTGGGTTCTCCAGATTTCTATTACAGGGCTGTGTTTGCTTTCATCTCTTTGGTATATAGTCTTCAGATCCATTGCCTAAAGATGAACTGCAGAAATGATTTATTTCACTTATTTGCAATATACAAAGGCTACTTTACGCTAATTTTAAAAAAGCATTTCCAGCTACGCTGAGCCAACAAGCTCTCCAATTACACCGTCGCATGGACACTTTCAAAAGTGCCCCCAGTGTGAAAGCTGTAAACTCAGCACCTACAGTTTGATGCAGAGGAGTAGTTATCCCTGTGTCCTTGGCTCTCCAGTTCTCCCATCCAGGTTTCATGTAAACTCCACCTCGTAGTTTTCACCTCCTTCATTGCCTCATAATTTGTTTCATTTGAAGTTGTTTGTTTTGTTCTATTATTAACTCCCAGGTTTAAAGTGCAATCCAGAAAATATGTACTCAAGGCTCCACACGTGCAGTTCTGTACCTGCTCTTGCTCTGTATTGTAGCGATGCTGCTCTTTTCTAACTACCTCACACATATTTTATTCTATGTTCTCTCTAATGTGAAATATTAAAAAGGATGGGCACAGCAAATTGTCATTTTCACATTTCACCATACAGGGTCTCCTAAAGACCTTTGTCTGGATTATATTATGGCCATGAGAACAAACAGCACATTATATATGCTTCAGTCTACAAATGTAGATAGTATTACACTGCAAATCCAGTGTGGTGTGGATGGGACGGGGGTTGGGAGGGGGGAAGGAGGAGAAGAGATCTTCAGAGGAATATGGCATCTTTAAAAAAATGTAATCTTACCCTTCACCCCTGGGAGAGCATAGCCCTTTCAAAAATAAAGTAGGAACTGGGAATTATCTTCATTCCACACGTAGGTTATCATCTGCCTAAAACTGTAAGAATAGCTCAGGGTTTCTCAAACAGGGGTCGCCGCTTGTGTAGAGAAAGCCCCTGGCAGGCCAGGCCGGTGTGTTTACCTGCCCCGTCTGCGGGTCCGGCCAATTGCAACTCCCAGTGGCCGCAGATCGCTGCTCCAAGCCAATGGGAGCTGCTGGAAGTCGCGCGGACCAACGGACTTACTGGCCACCGCTTCCAGCAGCCCCCATTGGCACGGAGCACTGATCCATGGTCACTGGGAGCCGCGATCAGCTGGACCCGTGGACGAGGCAGATAAACAAACCGGAAAGGCCCGCCAGGGGCTTTCCCTACACAAGAAGCGACCCATGTTTAAGAAACCCTGGAATAGCTGATCTTTCACAGCTAATCATTATTATATAACAATCTACTACTATTTTGATCAGAACAGAGGATTGTTAAATTGACTGTACCTGAGCAATAGAAATGAGGGGAAGAGGACTAAGAGACCTAAACACACACATTTAGTGGCAATTTTTCAAAAACATTGGGTGGACACCTACACACAAACATGTGCACAATTGCAGAGTCATATGTAAGGCTTTTGATAATGTGACCCAAAATCTGCGTAAGAAGATCCAAGCTAGAATACAAATAGGTCACTTATATAAAAGGTGTAATAAATATCAGTAAGGCCAGGTTTTAAAAAAGAGCAATGAGAAAATTAAATGAGACATAACTGAAAAGAATCCATTTTCTCCAAATAAACACAAGTTTAATGGCACTGAAATGGGAAGGGTATGTTATAACTAATTCTTGTCTTATTTAGCAGGGCCACAATACAGCTAATTTTTCCTCTTCTAACTTGTCTCTTTTTGTACGTGTCTCACTTGATTAATCAGAAATCAAATTTTCTTTCCGAATTGAGATATGGTAGCAAGAATCTAGTTGACAATCTTATCTTAAGAAAATATATTAAATAATAGTTGGCCATACGGTGCCAACAATTTTCAAAGCAGGTTTCATCTTGGATTTCAAATTTAAAAATTCTTTAAAATTGATGACACAGCATGGCCCAGGATTTTGACTTAAAATTCAAGCCCAACAGGGTATATAATCTACAAAAGGCAGCCTCACAGAGTGTCTACTGCAATTCATTCAAGACAGTACCATAACTCTCCCTTCCAGTATAAAAGGTGAGTTTTATGACACTTCTGTTCACATTTTTCCCCAAGTTTGGCTTGGTAAATATCTGTACTTTTCAAAATTCTGCTTGCCTTACCGTCAAACAATGCCAATAAAGTCAATGAATTACCCCTGGGTAACTGAGATTAGAATCTGGCCCAATAACTTCAGCGACACTACTGACATGAGGAAAGCAAACAGGATTTGGTCCCAAATACTCCTAGATTTGTGGATGTGAACATCCCTTCACTAGGAACACAATACAAACCAGGATAATTATATTTCCTTTTATATTAGGATAATATATAGCAATAGTTACCTGATTAAAAGTTTTGAAATTGAACTCTTTGTAGATGGCATCTCTCTCTCCCAACTCAGACCATCCTGAAGCTTTGAGCTCAAGTAAAACTTGGGTCCTTTCCTCTGTTGTCAACCAGTGAGACTGTGAAGACTATAAAGAAAAAAAATACATTCCAGAACTAGGGTTAATGTCCTCTCATTTCTTTACACAACAAGAAAATTATGTGCTGAAATTATGATTTATGTATTTCAAAAATATAATCCTTCAGGACAACAGAAGTGGAAAATTTACTATGCGGTTTTATTCCACTTTATAATTTAACAGAACACCATCACTTGCCAGTTAACTGAGCCATGAAACATAACTATTTTGGTGAACTAACTTTGCTTATGTGCTTGCATATAAGGATTTTTTACTCTTTTGCTGGGATGAAATAGGGACTCAAGAATACCTTTGTCCAGTAGTATTATTACTTTCATTTATACTAGGCCTATGTGAATTATCCAGATACTGTGAAGCTTGAAATATTTGATGACAATCCAATTTTGCCATTTTCCCTCATTTAAATCTTAAAGTTAAATGTAATGTACAGTAATTAGTTGAAGTTAAAAAGGGAATATCACCTGAAAAATACTAAGCATGACCAAATTTAAATTAGAAAAGCACAGATTATACCAGAAATCACTGTGTATTATGTATAATTATTGTACCCTGTATTTCCTAAGAAGAAAGTTTAAAAAACAAAAAGCAAAATTGTTATTATTTGAGTTCAGTAACTATTTATAAAAAAGTTTCTCTCTGTTTTTCTTTTCAATGCCAATCCGGCACTAAGGATATGTGCTACCCCAATTTGCACAAGGCACTCCACAGACAGCACTGAGGAGTTCTGTGTAAGGATATGAAGCATGGCCTGCTCTCATACCATTACAAATCAGAAGTAACAACTAAATAGAGCTCCCACTAAAAGGCTCAGACTCAGCAAGGTACTTAAGCATCTGTCTAACTTTAAGTTTGATGGTTTTAAAGTGTGTAGATACTTCATTCTAGAAGTGCCAGACCATGTATAGTCTACCTGCTATGTTCTCACACTTAATCATACACTCATTTGGCAATGTTGATGTGAACTTTTTTTGAAAATATAGTCTACTGTGTATGTGTATAAGTGCTGGATCTTTGTACATACCTTTATTATAAATATAAAGTTACCACTTCACCACTAGATGGTGCTGCATGCCAAATCAGAAGTTAATTCAATTAATTCTAATTAAGTAGCAGAAAGATTTTAAGATTGTTCCTTATTACTGAATGATATTGGCACAGAAAGTTATGATAAATACACATGCATCATTTAAATATGAAATATACATATTACTGTAACCTAGTAATTAACTCCAAGAAGCCAAATATAACACATTCACTAACGGTGAGGATAAAAAGAGCACTCTACAGATCTAGTTAATGCAACTGATTAAACAATTGTTTTCAACAGGATTCACCCATTCTAACAGACAAGTTTTAAATATCCAAAAACTAACATTTCAATTTAGTCTATCTAGCCTTTCTTATAAAATACGGGAGTACTTGTGGCACCTTAGAGACTAACAAAAATATGTGTCTTGCTTTAATATAAAATTAATGTTCCACAAACATATATATTAGCGTTGCTATAAGAACATTTATTGATTAGAATTTCCCTTTAGGCCTGTTATAAAGCATGTTCAGATAGTCTCTGGCCTGAAATTTATCATGTTTATAGTCAGCCAGGAGGTAAAATTGTTTCGTTTCCTTGGAGATTTTTGTGTTCTGACTTTTTAGAACCAGTTAAGACATTTCAGTTGCTTTCTTGAGGCCTTATCCAAACCCCACTGGATTAACGGAGAGTCCATCCACTCATTTCAGAGCTGATCATCAGATTTTAATAAATAGATTTATTTTGTTTGCCACTGGCCTGGTCCTTAGTGCACACCAGCTCTTTTGACACTGAAGAAATTTTGCTTAGAAATAATGGTTGTAAAAGCCAAGTTCTGCGTTCTGGCTCCATATATACATGCACCTGCCACTGACTTAAAAAGTTTAGTAAAAAGCAGTATACTGAGCACATGCTGATTTATTTTAAGACAACTTTAAGGCGGTGCAAGGCTCTAGAACAGGGGTAGGCAACCTATGGCACGGGTGCCAAAGGTGGCACACAAGCTGATTTTCAGTGGCACTCACACTGCCCGAGTCCTGGCTACCAGTACAAAGGGCTCTGCATTTTAATTTAATTTTAAATGAAACTTCTTAAATATTTTTAAAACTTTATTTACTTTACATGCAACAATAGTTTAGTTATATATTATAGACTTACAGAAAGAGTCCATCTAAAAATGTTAAAATGTATTACTGGCACGTAATTAAATTGAATTTAATTCACTTAAATTAGAGTGAATAGATGAAGACTTGGCACACCACTTCTGAAGGTTGCTGACCCCTGCTCTAGAAACATGCTCACATGTCTGTATCTGTGGTAACACACAATGAAGCACAGTGCAAACCCACTGAAGAGGTGGAAAGGTACAACAGAAACAAACAGAGTATGGACACTGAAATGTAAACATAAGACTTAGCATACAAAACTGACCCATGATTTACTGATTATATTCTGTCGTATGATGGGCCCTAAGCTAGTTAAAAAATAACAGCTTTATTTGAAAGCAGTCCAGGAAAGAAAGAGAGGAGTCTGATGCCAAAGCATCCATTATCCTGTATCAAAGATCTTTATAATAAAATATGTTCTGGGGGCTATGGGGGCGGCTATTAGATAATCATATATGCAGAATTATGTATTACTATTACTTGATGTCAGACTGTCTATGCTCTATAGAGATTGAAATGCAGGGGATGTAAATAATCATATCTTCTGAGAGAAGAGGAGGTAGATCCAAGACTGAAACAGATTTAATTTTTTTTATTAAAGCTAATGTTAAAATTATATAATACAAAGGTTAAGAAAAGAGTGTCTGTACATCTGGGTATAGTGCTTAAATTATGTGAAAGTACAAAAGTTGGTTTAAAAGTCATACAGTACATAACCAGCAATAACCCACAATTAGATGAACATTTAAAGATACAGTTTAGTTTATTAGCAATACTAGATAAAGAACTAATTCAACTACGCCCAGGATAATGCCTAAAGAATTACCATACTCCTACTCAGGATCCTGGCTTCTAGGCCCAGGGAGCATCCCAACTTTAGTAAATCTGCTAAATCAAAGGAATACCATTCTGTCTAATGCATACTTGGTACATTTTTTTTCACGCAGTGGCTTTTAAAAGACTCTGCATTCAAAGGAATTAGGAGATGGGATGGCCAGGCTGGGTGTGAAGAGCATCTGGGGCAATCAAGTTTTAGATGGATAAACTGGGCACAGCCTGAAAGCTCCATCAACTGGTTTGCCCAAGAAAATCACATTCAGACAACCTGCACAAGATAATTTTCACTTATTTAGAGTCTTCCAAGGCAGGGCCGCAAATATGAGTGAATTACACTTCTGTGCAACCCTAGGAGTCAGGTATTACTCCCACTTTAAAAATGGATAATCTGAAGTTCTGACAGGTCAAGTGACCTGCTCAAGGTCAAATTGTGTATTTGTGTCAGAGCTAGAAATAAAACCCAAATCTCCTGATTATAAATCCTGTGCTTCCCAGCACCAAATCCACATAACCCACCCATTCACACCTTGACAGATATGAAGAACCAAAGTTGCTTCTCACATTGACAGATCATTAGCTTTCAGTCAGTCCAGCAGGAAAAGTTTTTTGATGGGTAATCAAGCACATAAGGATTAGAATAATAATTTCTTAGTTCCTTAGTTTGGGAGGATTTGAAAAGCGCATTTGAGTCCCTTATCTCCCACCACGTTCCCTTGAATATTTAGTTAAATTAAGTGCCAAGTGTTGGGAGAAAGTTTTAAATTAATTATTTGTTTCAGTGTGAATCACACCTGGCACATTATACAAACAGCAAGGATTAGAACTGCTCAAAACAGATTATGCAACGTTTTGAGAGGCTGTTGTTCACCCTTCACCCCAAGTCATTCTTGCCTGCCTTCAGGGGCTCATACCCATCTGACCCCCCCGAAAGTCACCCCCTTACCCACATAACCTGGCCCTTTAGCAGGAAACAAATGAAGCAAATTTGCGATGCTGTGACTGGAAAGTCTTTTTTTCATGGTAGCTACATTTTGTGCTCCACAATTAAAATTTTCATTAAAAAAAAAAAACAACAAATTAAGCATCAAATCCTCGTAAAGGCAAAGAAAATTACAAAACACTACTACACTGAGGTAGGCACCCAACTCTGCAGACACCAGGAAACAAAAGCCCGGGGGATGTGAACTGCCATATTTATCTCAGCAGCGTTGGCTCTGAACCCTAATGACGGGCATGTCAGTATCCAGGCCGTTAGCGCTTTCACAGCACAGAAGGAAGAAGAGGGACGATCCCACTATGAAGCATCCGCATCCAGCACTAGTAAGATCTGGAACAGGGTCCCCAGAGAGCGGGACTTGCCTTAGGCTGAACTTAGGGGAGAAGACCAGGACTCCTGCTCCTAGCGGGCTTTTCTCTGTCCACCCCCGAGGGACTCCCGTCTGCCCAGCCCCTGGATCGCGGCTCGCTGGCCCCATTATCTCTGGGGAGCTCCCCAGGTCAGCCGCCCTCCCGCACCCGAGGGCGGCAGCCGCCTGCCTCTCACCATGGCGGAGAGGCTCCTGAGGCCGGGTCTCGCGCCGCCCTGCCCCGCACTCGCAGCCGCTGCCAGACGCGCCCCGAACAGCGCCAGCCGCAGCCCGACCCCGCCGCCTCCCATCGCCTCAGCGCGGCGGCGGCCCCGCCCCCTCGCGGGGCGAAGGGCCCAGGGCAGGGGCCTAAGCCAGTGCCTGCGCCGCCACCCCCAGCGCGGCGCCTCCCGTCACGCGGCCCCGGGAGGGGCACAGGCTCCTCTGCGCCCGCGCCTCCGCAGAAGACCCCTCGGGGGTTCCCCCAATCCCCGACAAGAATGGTACTTACCCGCCATCTGCACAGAGCTCCCCTGCGCTAAGCGAATGGTACTTACCCCCCCGCCCCAGCTGTGGTCCATGCACCTCTGCTGCAAGTAGGGTGACCAGATAGCAAATGTGAAAAGTCGGGAGAGGGTGTGGGGGGTAATAGGAGCCTATATAAGAAAAAGACCCCAAAATTGGGACATCTGGTCACACTAGCTGCAAAACCCCAGCCTCCCCGGGACCCCAACCCTTGTCAAGAGCAGCTGCATTAGAAGGAGCAGGAA
This sequence comes from Gopherus flavomarginatus, assembly GCF_025201925.1. Classification (NCBI taxonomy): domain Eukaryota; kingdom Metazoa; phylum Chordata; order Testudines; family Testudinidae; genus Gopherus; species Gopherus flavomarginatus. The sequence continues at coordinate 12,155,071 of NC_066623.1, forward strand.
CCACCAGCTGCAGCATGTGGCTGCAGGCAGAACTCCTCACTGACTAGATGTCCCGATTTTATAGGGACAGTCCTGGTTTAGGGGTCTTTTTCTTATATTGGCTCCTATTACCCCCATCCCGATTTTTCACACTTGCTAGGGTGAGCAGATAGCAAGTGTGAAAAATCAGGACACGGGGTGGAGGATAATAGGCACCTCTATAAGAAAAAGCCCCAAATATCAGGACTGTCCCTATAAAATCAGGACATCTGGTCACTCTATCACAACCTGTTAGTGGCTTCGATTATCAAAATCAGGGAGTGCCAGGCATTTAATCATCAGCCTTCAAGAGGGTTGTTCCTGTTTCCATTCAGTTTGGTTTGGCCAGTGAAGCTGGTTTCATGTTCAGGTTCTTAGAGGTGCAAAGGCAGCCTTTCCAACTGAGCAGGGAATGGTTAAAAAAAAAAAAGGGGGGGGTTATAATTCTTTATAGGGCTTATGTTCTGTAAAGGATTGCTTACAAAAGTTTTAATTTTGGTATAAATTGTGGCCTTGGAAAATATGATTCTATTCTAAAACAATGACAATGCAAAAAAAAAATGATCACCTTTGCTATGGAATAATTGAAATAAAACACAGACCTGTCTTTTTTACAAATCACTTTTCAGGGTAGAAATGTTGCTTAGTGGAAAGGGAAGGGTAGCTACAAAATCAAGTCCACATTCTTAACTTTTATATTTTTCAGCTAAGTGCATATTCATAGACAAAACTTCATTAGCTGTTTTAAATACATAGCCACATGCCAACAGCCAGGAGGGTAAATGCACCCCAATGTAGTATAAAATTGTGTAGGTTCTTAAGGAAAATCTTATCTTTTAGTCTTTTGCGGAAATGGAGCAATTTTAAGAGTATTCTACAGATCTCTATTAACCATGTGAGGAATAATGCAAGCCAAAAGGGAAATGAAAAGTGGGCCAGATTCTCAGCTGATGTAAATCAGCATTGTTCCATTAAAGCCAGTGGAGCTACACAAGTTTACACCAGCTGAGAATCTGACTCTGTATGGCTAAAGCTAAAGTGTATCTTATTCTAGAGCCTCACAGTCAATAAAATCAGATTGTTAGTACTAAAAAGTCATAAGCTTACTCTAGTTATCAACTATTTATACACTCAGCAGCTGAGGCCTTCAAACTAACAATGAACAAAGATTTGTGTAAATACAAACGAGTCTCATGACTGCTCATTTAGATGGGAGATCAATACTTGAAGTTGTATGGAATACTGAATGGCCATTTTTATTCCTGCCAGAAATCAGTACTTAGAGAAAAGGAAGTCAATTCTGACCTGAGAAGTTACATTAAACCCTGCTACAGAAAAACAAGTAGTAAGTGAAGGTTAACTGTGTAGGGAAGCAAGGAAGAATTAATACACAATAAAATGCCTTTTCTGCACAATCCTTAGAAAGGAAAGGCAGATCCTTCACAGAGCATGGTAAACCAAGGATATCAAACAACATCCAGCCTCAGGGCCAAATGTAATACATGGTCACCCTCTCCGCAGCTGCAAAATGAAGATTTTTGTTGTTGCTAAACTTAACCAGCAAGTGCAAAACATACTTCCCTCAAACCCAAAGGAGTTTAATACTGATGTTTGGGAAGTGGTCTTTCCTCCAGTAGGTACCATTAAAATATAAGATGGGAGAAATAACTACTCTTAACAACGTATTAGTGAAACATATTACTAAACAATTTTAAAACCTTATTAAAAATACAATAGAACCTCCAAGTTATGAACACCTCAAGAAAGGAAGTTGTTCATAACTCTGAAATGTTCATAACTCTGAACAAAACATTATGGTTGTTCTTTCAAAATGTTACAAATGAACATTGACATAATACAACTTTGAAAGCATACTCTGCAGAAGAAAAATTATTTTCTTCTAAGTTAACTATTTTAACTTAAATGAAACAAAGCAGAGAAACAGTTTCCTTCCCTTTATTTTTTTTTTTTTTTAGTAGTTTATGTTTAACACAGAACTGTATGGTACTTGCCTGCCTGATTGCATACTTTTGATTTCAATTGACTGGTCAGTTCGTAACTCTGGTGTTCCTAACGCTGAGGTTCTACTGTTACTGTGTCTTGCCTTAGTTAAAAACACCAATTTGAATTTGTTTAGTGACCTCTGTTTAAAATGCTGGATGCCTTTATTTAAGGACATATAATATCCTTTAACCTTTTATTTTGGCTTCTCCCTTCCTGCAATAACATGAATATCTTCCATGTAGGCCTACACCTATTACTAGTAATCTCTGTAGTTTTCTACAATACACAGCATCAATCCATGTATGTAGTTTTAATTTGTAGTCATGGGTCTTGAAAAGGAAAAACACATTAAAAGGCTGAGATCCCTCAGTTCCAAAATAATGGAAGTGGTTGTATATTACTGCTGCCAAAGCAGTACCGCTGGCTGCAGAACTCTTACTTTTCCTATAAAGATCATCTGCAATATTTCAAGGTCCCACTGTATGATACTACTGATTACTACAAGTTCAAAGTAAAATTTTGTAACAAAATTAACATTATTTCTAAAAAAGTCAGTTTATTAAAAAACAATCTTCATAATAATTGTTTTCTGATATTTACACAGCAAGGATTCGTAAGCCTGTTAATACTTCCTAAATAAATAAATAAAAACCCTTCTACTGAACTTTTTTGTATTTGTTTACTTAATTACCAGCAGTTTGACTTTACACATACAGTAGTTAATGAACAAAAGTGATTTTTAACTAATAAGATTATAAATTACAACCATCTGATTCACTGTACAAGTTTATGCAATTTCAGTTCATATAAATTCCTGCTTTATCTGTAGGCATGAAGTCTGTTCTCCCGTCATGATCTCACTTATTCCTGATGCTCCTGCTCTTGTCCCGGTATTAGCCAACGAATGCTCTCAGTCTGAATGGTAGCATACATAATAAAACTAACCAGAAACAATAAAGAGAATAAAAGCAACCAATCTATTCCTTTTGTCAGGACACTCGGTAGAGGGCCTGCTCGGTCTTCCTCAGTTACCACCACATCATTCTTAGCTTCTATTCCTGAAAGAAGAAACCAGTGATAAAAGCTGCTAGCAATAGCAATTTTTTTAAATCTATGGGTCATTAGTTCATTGTAGGAACTGTATTCTCATCTCCAAATTAAGCAACTTGTGCTATAGGACTTAACACAACTCTGGTTCATATAGTCCCCTGGATTTTACGATATAACTACAGGGTATCTGCCCATGAGTTTTAGACAGTAGAGCAGCACAGATCTGTTTTCAGTGACCTATGCTAAAAGTCAGTTTTCCATTTTCAAACTGTCAAAGTATCTTAATACATATTTCCTTAGTACTGTGTCATTAGAAGAGTTTTATTCTCCGCATTCCCAGTGTAATCTTTGGTAGAAGTACCAGTCAGGGAATCTACAACAACAGTAAAGGTAATCCTGCTTTAATAACAATTTAGCAGTCTCCTCCATTAATCTGTCACAACACTAGTGCATGTTCTTTCTTCTACTCTCATAAGGCTAACTATGTTGTGGGAAGAGAGAAGGGGGCTGGGTAAAGTCAGCCCATGGAGATCAGCCTGGACAGCTGATTCCCAGCTACAGGAAAACTATTCAGGGCTCTCTGTGCTCCTCCTATGTCCCCACCAACATAAGAACTGAGGCTGCCATGTCCCCTACCTTTTGCCTATCCTACAACAATGGGCATAGGAGTCTGATCCTTTCCCCTCCTGGAATGCAGAGATAAGGGTAGTACTAATATCTGTCCAGAACTATTCCCAATTAATCCAGGACTTCAGGAGTGGAGAAGTGCTTGATCCTCCTACTTACACTGTCTGCCTGAGCACCAAGCCCCCCAAACACCATCAAAACAGCTTTCGATAGCTGGGCTGTTTGCTTCTACCTTGTCCTGAAATTCCACTCAGTGCTATGGTGACTGAACAGGAACTTCCTAAGGCTCTGTTCCTGGCAGCAGGAAGGCTCTAATATAGCCTCTTAAAAAAAGGGAGAAGTCAGTTTGAGGCTATACCTGATCCTGACCTTCATAGCTCTGCATCAAGTTTAGCCCACATACCTGTCTGATTGAAAATGAATGCTTTCAGCATTTCCAGGGTTCGGTCTGTATGATTAAATCTGGCCATGGGTTTGGCTCCTTGGAAAAGAAGGATATTAGGAACAGCCACAGTTCCAAATCTGGTTGATAAACTGAAGGAAATAAGTAGGTAAGAAATGAGGTCACAATAGAAGAAGGAAAAGTCTGCTTTACTAAATTAACATTGAATTGAACTCAATAACAAGAACAAGGGCACAACTATTTTCTTATGGCATTAGGGAATGTTTCACTAGTGAATTTAGGCAATATAAAATTCTACAGTGGGTTAGTGCATTAACTTTCATTCTGGAGACCCATGTTTCAATCCTGTCTTAGGGCACAAGGGTCTTGTTCTTGTCCTTTGAGGATGCACTGTGGTCAGAGAAAAGGATGTAGCATATTTTACAGTCTCTGCTCAGAAGAAACCCAGAAATGAATTTGCATGTCAAGATTTAGATGAATTAGCTGAGCCTGGCATCAATCTACACTAGGTCAAATATTAGCCAGTGCTATTAATCCCTCATCTTGAAGAGCAAGGTGTTCACTTGAACATTTAAGAAAATATTAACTTCATTATTAAAAGATGAATGAGGGAGAAAATTGCCTGAAGAAAAGCTAAAGGAAGTAAAGGCAGACTCAGGGGGGCAGAGAACTCTAATTTACTCAGAGAGTACATATTACTCCATCAATACATTTTAAAAGCATAAGGTTTGTCAGAATCAGAAACAAAGTGCTAATACTGTAGCATGTGAAGCTTTATAAGGTGAAGTGTATTTATTGCAAGTTACCTGCTATGCTGAGATGCATCCAATGCCAGGAAGTTTAGAGTTGGAAATGCTCGGGGCAAAGAATTAAAATGAGGGGCCAGATTGGCAGAGAAGCGACACCAAGGTGTATAAAACAAGACTAATGTACAGTCACTGCTGTTTGGGTTTAAAAACTCCATCAAGTCCTGTGAAAGAAAACATGCTGATTTAAAAAGAAGGGGCCAAATATTTTAAAGGGTTCTATTACATATCATTGCATAATACTCTGGTAACAGATTAATTTCAGGAGAACACTGTAGTACCATCATAAGCAAATTTGAGTTAGCATTTCAGTCAGAAGTCTGTTTTTAGCAGTATTGCAACAGTACATGAACATCCAACGAATAAAATGTAGTCAGACTGATTTTAATCCTAACCGTATTTTTCAAATGTAAAAATCTCCTTGGCAGACAAATAATACTTTGGGGATTATTACTAAGTAAAAAAGGCATTTTTTCATTCTTTCCTCCCTTACCTAAGAAGCCTACTCCCTGGCTGCAGATGTGTGATGTAGGAGCTGAATCCTGTTTGTCAGGAAGTGGGGCTGACAGCTCTGAAGGGAAAGTTAGGATATCTACCACTTCATTTCTTCTCTAATAGGGGAATTCCAAGCCTTAGCAGGGCCAAGAAGCTAATTTGTGGGATAAAAAGGTAGTGGAGCTGTTCCTAAAGCAAGAAAAGTGAAGGGCAGAGGAGAAAGTGGGAGATGAACAAGGATACGAAAGGAAGTTACTTGGTCATAGGACAGAGAACTGATCAGGCTGGGGAATCACAGGCAAGGATGGCTTGTGGAAGGGTAGGAAGGAAGGCAAGCAAGGACCTGGTAAGCTAAACTTACTCAAATAAACTGTGCCCAGGCCCGTGTTCCCTTCTGACTCCCTTTATCTCCCCAGCATTTGGGGGAACAGAGAGAAGCTTCTGTTGTATGAACCAGACTCAAACTGGTTCTGCTACCCTATACTTTGGTCTGGGGTGATGTAATATCTCAAATACTTAAACCAGTGTTTAAGACAAAGCTGGGAGCTAACAAAGGAGAAAGAGACTTGCAGTAGCCTCCTGGGAACAAGAATGCCTTAATGAGATTTTAACAAGACAAGTTGCTTTTCAAACTATGCATCAGTTGAAGGACTTTTAAAGGTGTCTCAGTTATTTTCAATACTTAATAGAGATGGTCAGAAATATCAAAAATACAATTTCAACCAAAATTTGTGAAAAGTTTCCATTTTCCTACCAGCTGTAATTCATAGTAGTATTTATCTGAAATGTTTCTTTTTATTTTATTTTCTACCCTCTCTTTAAGTAAAGCCATCTAAATTAGAATTTAGTGGAAACAAGTGCTGCAAAGCATTCCTGAGGGAAGGAAAAAAGTGCTGCAGGCAAGCTGGCACAAGTCATAATGGGTTCCGGGAGATTCTTTAGACTTTGGGGAACATAGGCATGGCACATAGCGGAATTGAATATCTTGCTATTTCTGTATTTCAAAACAATATGGAAAGTGCACTTCCCTGTATACTAACTCCCCTCCCACCAGCACACTAAACATTTGTTTTAAGTTATCCTTTTTGTGCCACTAAACTCACAAGGGCAAATACTGGAAGGATTATATATGTAGCATTTGGGTAAAAACTCTATTTGTGTAACACCTACCCAGGTATCAAGATAGACATAGAAAGTAGCAAACAGAATGATTTCCTACTTACTTGCGAAACATTCAGGATTTGTAGCGTGAAGTTTCTGATCCCGGTAATATTTCTTTCCTCACAGTTCACTTTGGGAGTTTTCATGTTGTCTGTGCTATTAGATTCCTCAGCTGGTGAAGCAGGCACAGCCTCTAGCACTACATTTGAGTCTCCTGCTTGTTCTTGAACATGGGAACCAGACTGTGATAAGTGAGAAGCAAGGCTAGTCCCCACACTACATTCAGCATCTTCTACTGCTGCATCGCAGGTGCCAATATCAAATTCAGACATGTGCCTGTCCTTTGCTTCTCCCGGAATCACTGACAACACCACAGACTGATCAGCAGGAACCCCACTACCCAGCATTGCATCAGCAATTTCTGCAGTCTTGTACTGCACTGGCGCCTGAAGCTCTCCAGTAAGGGCAGAACCACCTTCTGTGCTAAGAGGTCGGGCAGTTTCAGAGCGTGGGTCAGCATTTTCCTCTGCTGCTGCTCCTATAAAAGTAACAATATTTAGCACCTGCGTTCAGCTGTAGCTTTAGCTTCTTTCAGGCTGGTTTTTTTTTTCAAGGGATCAGCAGTTTTCATGGAAGTGAGGGTCAGAGGGAGGAGCGATAACCACCACGGCAGAGGGCAGCTGGAAGATGAACGTGTCCCGTCCTCTCCTCCTGCCCGTTTACTCACGAGGGTCATTGTGAAGCTTAGAGGAGCAGGCAAGACGGGAGCCAGCCTGGGGCCGGCAGCAGCGCTGTGCGACCCTCCTCCCTGACAGAGAGCAACGGAAGAGAGCTGGTACCAGCACCGTGACCCTAAAACCTGGGTCAGCCCCGGGGATGGTGGAGACAAAGACACCTCCGCACACACACAGGGCGGTGGCGAACGGGAGCAAGAGCGAGCAGGGCTGGCGGATCACCCTGGTTACCTCGGCCTGCTCCGTGGCCTCTCCCCCGTGCCCTCACCTGCCAGGAAGCTCCCGCTCAGCCAAGTCACCCAGAGCAGCTGCCGGAGTCTCCACCCGGGAGAGAGGAGAACCCGCATCCTCGGGCGGGAGAAAGAACGAAGCCAGCCGGCCTGCGTCTCCACTGACAACCACCGCTTCCGGCCGGCTCCTCAATCGCTTCCGCTACCGGGGTAAAAGCTGCAGACCCAGCTCTGAAGTCGCCATCTTGGGCCTGGGCAGCATGGCCTCGGCCGCCATCTTGGGTTCGGGCAAAGGATCCGTAAGGTCTGGACTTCAACGGAGACTCAGGGGTCAGTCACTCCCGCTCACGGCGCACGAGTGCCCCGTCGCATCCCTGCCTACAGCGCCCGAGGTACTCAGGCCCCGGCCTCCCACCGCACAGGCCCCTCACGGGCAGCCCTCAGCTCCTCTCACCTCAGCAGGATTCCCGCCAACAGGTGGCAGCCTGTCCCCGCCATTCACAGCCGCTCCCGGCCCTGTTGCTCCAGCAGAGGTCTCGGGTGACCGCGGCCATGGTGCTAGGCCGGCCTGTAGCGGGTGTGTTCAACGTTTAGCAGGGAGGCGAGTGCTTTCCAGCACCCCCGCTTTGCAAACATGACATAGACAGACCAGTGAAGCGGGGCGGTTACTCCGTTACCGATGGAGAAAGGGAGGCAGAAGGGCTGTATCACTGGTTCTCAACCGGGGGGACACAGGGGGCACATCACCGCATCTAGCTTTTGGCCTTGTTTTACAACCGGCTACATAAAAAGCACTAGCACATCAGGGCAAACTAAACTTTCATCCAATGACTTGTTTATACAGCTCTATAGACCCTACACTGAAGTGAAAGTACAATATTTATATTCCAATTGCTTTAGTTTATAATTATATTCACAGATTCAAGGAGTGGAAGGGACCTTGAGAAATTGAGAAAGCAAACAATTTTTCTGTAACTGTGTGCTCTGTGGGGGGTGTTTTTCTATAATCATGTGTATTTTTATGTCTGGTTTTGAAGTGAGGTAAAAGTTGGGGGTTCGCAAGACAAATCAGACTCCGGAAAAGCTGCAGTACTGTGGAAAGGTTGAGGGCTACTGGGTTAGATGATTTGCTCAAGCCCAGAGCAAGAGGCACTGTCAGGGAACAAAACTCAGGAAACCTGCTCCTTAGGCCCATTAATTTTTCACTAGTTTAAGCATCCTTCTCTGATTTTAGGAGCCAGATTAGGTGACTGGTTAGTTTAAAGTTACCATTTAGTGTGAACTTTCACCCAACCTAGGTTTGCAAGGATGGGAGAGGGGAGTGATAAAATCCCTCTCAGGGATTGTTTAGTCCCGTGCTTCTTAAAGTTGGGATGCCACTTGTTCAGGGAAAGCTCCTGGTGGGCCAGGTCGGTTTGTTTAGCTGCCGCGTCTACAGGTTCACCCAATCGCAGCTCCCACTGGCCGTGGTTCGCCGCTCCAGGCCAATGGGGGCTGCGGGAAGCAGCACAGGCCGAGGAACGTGCTGCCCGCCTTTCCCACAGCCCCCATTGGCCTGGAGTGGCGAACCACAGCCAGTGGGAGCTGCGTTTGGCCAAACCTGCGGATGTGGCAGGTAAACAAACCAGCCCAGATCACCAGGGACTGTCCCTGAACAAGCAGCGGACCGACTTTGAGAAGCACTGGTTTAGTCTATTTCATAACTTCAGTAAATAATGTTGTGTTGACGTTTGGTAACTGTTGTCTAAAGAGGGGCTAATTCCTTTTATTTGCATATAAGCACAGCTATCTGCATTTTAAAAGACATTGACTACACCTACATACTATTTATAAGATGCATTTCCATCCCAAGAGGCTGGTAATATAAATACAGGACTATGACTTCTCAGCAGAAGCAAAAGGAGGCAGTAGTGTCTTACAGGGGAGACAACCTGATAACACAGAGTTCTGAGTTATCATCCATAACTATCTTAGTCTTCAAACATCAAAATACTTCTCACCAAATCCCTAAAGTAGATAAGATTATTATCCCCATTTTCTAGATAAGAAAACTACTAGAGATTAAACAATTTGCCCAAGGTTACAGCAGTGGCAAAAAAGAATTAAAATTCAGTTCTTACATCCCAGTCCTCTGTTCTGACTGAGCACTAGCACACTGTTTCTCAACAGCAGGTCCATGGATCTCCCTGACACGGTTTATGAAGGCAGCAAGCCTATCCGTGATATCAAAAAGGTTGAAAAACACTGCACTAGACCATTCTATCCTCATAGCAACATGGACACAAAAATTATTGTTAAATCAATTTCTTACTCAAACCTTCGCTGTTGCATACCTTTTGATCCATGCCAGAAGCCCTCCTCTAACTTCCATGCAAGCATGCAAATAGGCAGTTCCATTAGTTTATTTGTGCAGTCTTTACACACAATTAGGGAAAATTCAACTGACAGTTGTTTTTTTACAGCATGTTTCAGAGCAAATGCTACACTAATGAGAAAGCTTAAAGACTTGCCAAAAGTGTGTCAGCTGATGCTGCCATGAGATCAACAGACATTTCACTATAGACTTAACTTGGATCAGGTCCAGTTTCTGCAATGAGAGAGAGGTGGCCCTGTGGCTATGACAGGATGTTTTGATTCTATGGAAGCTTATACAGTACATGAGCACACAACATTTAGTTTATTTCATAGACTCATAGACTCTAGGACTGGAAGGGACCTCGAGAGGTCATCGAGTCCAGTCCCCTGCCCTCATGGCAGGACCAAATACTGTCTAGACCATCCCTAATAGACATTTATCTAACCTACTCTTAAATATCTCCAGAGATGGAGATTCCACAACTTCCCTAGGCAATCTATTCCAGTGTTTAACTACCCTGACAGTTAGGAACTTTTTCCTAATGTCCAACCTAAATCTCCCTTGCTGCAGTTTAAGCCCATTGCTTCTTGTTCTATCATTGGAGGCTAAGGTGAACAAGTTTTCTCCCTCCTCCTGATGACACCCTTTTAGACACCTGAAAACTGCTATCATGTCCCCTCTCAGTCTTCTCTTTTCCAAACTAAACAAACCCAATTCCTTCAGCCTTCCTTCATAGGTCATGTTCTCAAGACCTTTAATCATTCTTGTTGCTCTTCTCTGGACCCTCTCCAATTTCTCCACATCTTTCTTGAAATGCGGTGCCCAGAACTGGACACAATACTCCAGTCAAGGCCTAACCAGCGCAGAGTAAAGCGGAAGAATGACTTCTTGTGTCTTGTTTACAACACACCTGTTAATGCATCCCAGAATCACGTTTGCTTTTTTTGCAACAGTATCACACTGTTGACTCATATTAAGCTTGTGGTCTACTATGACCCGCTAGATCTCTTTCTGCCATACTCCTTCCTAGACAGTCTCTTCCCATTCTGTATGTGTGAAACTGATTGTTCCTTCCTAAGTGGAGCACTTTGCATTTATCTTTATTGAACTTCATCCTGTTTACTTCAGACCATTTCTCCAATTTGTCCAGATCATTTTGAATTTTGACCCTGTCCTCCAAAGCAGTTGCAATCCCTCCCAGTTTGGTATCGTCCGCAAACTTAACAAGCGTACTTTCTATGCCAACATCTAAATCGTTGATGAAGATATTGAACAGAGCCGGTCCCAAAACAGACCCCTGCGGAACCCCACTTGTTATACCTTTCCAGCAGGATTGGGAGCCATTAATAACTACTCTCTGAGTACGGTTATCCAGCCAGTTATGCACCCACCTTATAGTAGCCCCATCTAAATTGTACTTTCCTAGTTTATCTATAAGAATATCATGCGAGACCGTATCAAATGCTTTACTAAAGTCTAGGTATATCACATCCACCCTTCTCCCTTATCCACAAGGCTCGTTATCCTATCAAAGAATGTTATCAGATTAGTTTGACACAATTTGTTCTTTACAAATCCATGCTGGCTATTCCTTATCACCTTACCACCTTCCAAGTGTTTGCAGATGATTTCTTTAATTACCTGCTCCATTATCTTCCCTGGCACAGAAGTTAAACTAACTGGTCTGTAGTTTCCTGGGTTGTTTTTATTTCCCTTTTTATAGATGGGCACTATATTTGCCCCCTTCCAGTCTTCTGGAATCTCCCCCGTCTCCCATGATTTCCCAAAGATAATAGCTAGAGGCTCAGATACCTCCTCTATTAACTCCTTGAGTATTCTAGGATGCATTTCATCAGGCCCTGGTGACTTGCAGGCATCTAACTTTTCTAAGTGATTTTTTACTTGCTCTTTTTTTATTTTATCTTCTAAACCTACCCTCTTCCTGTAAGCATTCACTATACTAGACATTCCTTCAGACTTCTCAGTGAAGACCGAAACAAAGAAGTCATTAAGCATCTCTGCCATTTCCAAGTCTCCAGTTACTGTTTCCCCCTCCTCACTGAGCAGTGGGCCTACCCTGTCCTTGGTCTTCCTCTTGCTTCTAATGTATTGATAAAAAGTCTTCTTGTTTCCCTTTATTCCCATAGCTAGTTTGAGCTCACTTTGTGCCTTTGCCTTTCTAATCTTGCCTCTGCATTCCTGTGTTATTTGCCTATATTCGTCCTTTGTGATCTGACCTAGTTTCCATTTTTTATATGACGCCTTTTTATTTTGTAGGTCATGCAAGATCTCGTGGTTAAGCCAAGGTGGTCTTTTGCCACATTTTCTATCTTTCCTAACCATCGGAATAGCTTGCTTTTGGGCCCTTAATAGCGTCCCTTTGAAAAACTGCCAACTCTCCTCAGTTGTTTTTCCCCTCAGTCTTGATTCCCATGGGACCTTACCTATCAGCTCTCTGAGCTTACCAAAATCCGCCTTCCTGAAATCCATTGTCTCTATTTTGCTGTACTCCCTTCTACCCTTCCTTAGAATTGCAAACTCTATGATTTCATGATCATTTTCACCCAAGCTTCCTTCTACTTTCAAACTCTCAACGAGTTCCTCCCTATTTGTTAAAATCAAGTCTAGAACAGCTTTCCCCTAGTAGCTTTTTCAACTTTCCGAAATAAAAAGTTGTCTGCAATGCAGTCCAGGAACTTATTGGATAGTCTGTGCCCCGCGGTGTTATTTTCCCAACATATATCTGGATAGTTGAAGTCCCCCATCACCACCAAATCTTGGGCTTTGGATGATTTTGTTAGTTGTTTTGTTTGTTTCAAAAGTGTGCTTCATTGTAGAACAATATCACAGTGCTAGACTCTAGCAGTGATGAGTGAAAGTAGCAGGGAATATCGTTTACCAGCTTCCCAGCATGGTAGATATCAGGCCTCCCCCTTGAGCTATGGGAACTCAATCCCTAGTTGCTTTTGGCCTTCCAAAGCTGAAATGCTGGCTTCAGTGGAGCACTCGCACAAATTTATTTGCCATCCTGATCAGACACAGTGGGTGATTCAAGCACATCAAGCCAGCCACAGGTAGTTTTATAAGGACAATGAGCCAACCAGCTACAGCCTGTAGCTGTAGCATGTCACTCCTCATTTAGCAGACCATCAAACCATCAGTAAAGAGCAATTTGGTAATTTTCCTTTTTGAAGGGATGGAGGAGAGGGGGAAAAGAGGTGGTATTCTTGCCAGAGAGTTACCCCCATTTGGGTTGAACGTAGGGATTTGCCTACACCCTCCCTGAATTTCCCCAACACTCCCCCCACCCCCCCAGTTTTGTGAACTAGTTACGTGCAGTGTTGCCAATTTAGTGATTGTTCAGAAATTTGAATTGAAATTGAAACATTAATACATGCATTTTTATAACATATAAAGTGTATGATAAAATACGTGTATCTGAAAAAGTATAATAGATTTGGAAAGTATGAACATAGACTAGCTTCCTTATACAACTGTTTTTTATGACAATGTCAGTGCATTCATTTTGGTGATGTTGGCCAACCTAATAATTTCAAATTATGATTGTAAGCGAAGTCTAAATGAGCTCTCACTGACAGCTAGTGATGAGCTAGGGGCTGGGGGAAAGGCTTCAGGACCAGATTGTATTTACATTCACACCTAATCTACCTAGGTATCCAGCTGTCAAGTATAATTCCCAATTCTGGACCTTAGCATCCAAAATATGGGTACTAGCATGAATTCCCCTAAGCTTAATTACCAGTTTAGATCTGATAGGCTGCCACCAATCAGGACTTAGAGTAGAGTGCCTGATAGACTCTGGTCTCCCCCAAAACCTTCCCTGGGGGTCCCAAGACCCAAATTCCTTGAATCTCACAACAAAGGGAAATAAACCATTCCCTTCCCCCTCCCTTCTTCCTCCCAGCCCCTTCCCGCCCTGGGAACACTAGGAGATCGCCTGATTCAACTTCTTGAATCACCACACCCAGAGGAGTGTTACCTTCCCCCTCACCCAGAGGCCGTACAGATTCAAGTTGCGTGAATCTAACACAAAGAGAAAATTATCGTTCCCTTCTCCCCACCAATTCCCTTGAACCTTAACTAGGAGAAAAAATTCACACAGGCCTTAAAAGCAAAACTTTTAATAAAAAAGAAAGAAAAAAGTAAAAGGTTTATCTCTGCACTTTAGATGGTAAAAAGTTACAGGGTCTTTTAACTATAAACAATAGAAAGAAACTTTCTCCAGCAGAAACACAATTTAAGCTACTTCCAGCAAGTACACATATGCAAATGAAAAAAAAACAAAAGACTATGACTGCCTTTTCTTACTTACAATTCTGAATAGATAAGAGACTGTAGCAGGGAGATTGGCAGAAACCTGACTGCACCTCTAGTCCCATCCAGGTCCCAGAGAGAAAAGCCAAACCCAAAACCCACAAACAAAGGCTTCCCTCCACGAGATTTGAAAGTATTTTGTCTCCTGATTGGTCCTCTGGTCAGGTGTTTGCAGATCACTGTTTGTTAACCCTTTATAGATGAAAGAGACATTAACCCTTAGCTATCCAGCAAACAGAGCTGTGTTGCCCAACTGATAGATTTTGGCTGGGGTTGGGTTACAAATCACTTGAATGTGGGGGTGTGTGTGTGAAATGCCTAAGTCACAAGTACTATTTGACCTGCCCCTCTCCACTGTTTAAAGACAGAGCTGATTAGGCTCCATAGAGAGTCTTTTGTTTTACTGAGTGACCACTACAGCTGAAATCACTGATAATCAGGTCTAAGTGGTTAGACCAGCTGTGGGACAGTATTTCTGTGGAAGTGATGACCCAGTCTGCACTAGCAGCAAGGTTCCCCACTGAGAGCTCAGCTCAAATCATTCATAGCTGGATGGAACCTCAAGAGACCAACTTGTAGAGATCACAGTGGCAGGTGGCAGCAGAAGGTGATCGCACAGGACTATTGACAATAGAGCGATGGAGTGAACGGTGGCACAATGAACAACAGTGGCCCGAGCAAACATTGAGCAGATGATGGAATGAGCAAGGTGCCTTATTGCCCCCCACCTGGGAGGTGAACTCATGTGAAAGCACCTCTGAACTCAGTCTCCACTGAGCAAGGGCAACACCCGTGAGTGTTAGTGAGGCTGTTAAGAATGCTGGAGACACAACATAGTTCATGCAAACAAATATGGCATCATACTTTCTATTTAAGCAAGAGACACCACACTACAAACTGGAGGCCAACATTAAGTGCATTGTCACTTGTTCATTCTGAAGTTTGAATACTAGTTCCAAACAAGACCAGCAAATGCTCACTATCTTTCTGGCTAGAAGCATGTGGTGCAACAGTGAAAGACTCAAAAGTTGAAAAAGTGAAGAACTTTCTCCCCACATTCAAAAAATCTGCATACCTGGCTGATGAATGCACTGATACAAATGGACATCAAGTTATTGTGTACATTATCTTGAGGTCAGTAAATACATTTCTAGATGTTCAAGTTATAGAAGATACATCAGCTACATCTGTGACAACCCACATCTTAGAAGAGTTAAATGTTTGTCAACTGGACCCCAAACAGATGGCTGCTTGTGCATTTGATAGAGCTACAAACTTCTCTGGAAGACATGCTTGAGTACAAGCTTTGCTCAGAGAAAAATGAAGCCCTAAACTATCCTATACATGCTGCAGAAGTCTTGTACTCTAACTAGCACCAGTACAAGCTGCAGACTCTTCAAAAGACATTTTAAAAGCTATAAATGTAATGTCTTCATTATATTCTTTTTTCAGCAAGAGTCCAAAAAGACCAAATATCTTGGAAAATAAAGAAGATACACTGGGACTGAAGTTCAAATTAGTCCAACCCGGGAAAACCCTCTGGCTTTCTCATGAGCAATCGTTGGCTGTTGTCTTAAAATTACTCCAGCTGTTATTACTGGCTTTGGAAAGCATCTACCAAGATAACATGGATCTAAGTAGTGAGGCTGGTGGATTACTTTTGCTATTATGTTCAGAGAAGATTATTGCCATTCTATCTCTTGTAAGTCTACTGTTGAAACCACTTGGGTCATTAAACAGTACCATCCAGGCATCTGCTACAATGGTAGTAGATCTTTGTCCAGCAATAGAAGCTACATTTGGATCAATCAGAGAGCTATCCATTGAAAAAGTACGTGAAGCAGCAAAGACTTCAGTCCAGAAGTTGACTAATGAAGACACTTATATTGAATCCTTAAGTAAAGAGGACAAGAAACATTTGCTAAGACAACTGAAACAGTACACAGACTTGATTCTTAAAAATCTACAACAGCGACTTCTAGATTCTAGTCAACCTCTACGTAGCTTTTACAGATCCCTGTCCTATAAAAACACCGACAGTTGAGTGGAGTGAGGCACTACTAGAAATGGGGCTGCCATGGGCTCAGGACAGAATAGAGAATTTGAACACAGAGTGGAATATCATACAACAAATGAATGAAGATTTGACTTCAACTTCTTTTTTTTATCATCACTAGTGGCTCGACCTGAACTTGGAATTCATCTCTTGCTACTCCCAGTCACAACAGCTACAACTGAGTGTTCTTTTGAATAGAATTTTGTGTTCTGAAAGAAGTTGCCTTTTGCCTGATCATGTGAATAAACGAATGAGCATATCAGTTGAAGGAATGGAAGTACCGGACACACAAGAAGTCACTAAAGATGAACGCATTGCATTCAAGAAGTTAATTAACAGAGTTGTGCAAAATTATAAAAAAACCCAAGAAGAATGTAGATCAGGGATCGGCACCCTGGCAGGCTGGGCCCATTTATTTACTTGCCATGTCTGCAGGTTCGGCTTATTTGGACACCTTCCTTAGCTTCTTTTTCCATTGTTCCTTAAAATTATCAGCAACATACACAAGGTGGGGGAAATAAACATGTTTATTAATGTTAACAAGGCTACAGGCAAAAATAAGGACAAGGAATACAGATTACAAGAACGAACTATTTCCACCATATCAAAACAGGCGAAAGATTGTGTGTGCATATAAATGAATGCAGATGTCAAAAAATGTATCAAATAGAAATGAGACCTTGTCTTTATCAACTCCTATAATTATCAGATATTTTACTAACCATCTCTTACCTAGTTCTGTTTCAAGTAGGCAGTCCGAGTTTGGGAATTTTTCCACTTCCCATCCTTTACATGCTTCTCTCTTTCAGGAGGGATTAAAGAATCCAGCTTAGAGTAGAATATCCAGGAAACCATATTTCGTCCTGATCATCACCTTGGTGAATTTTGGATAAGGAAACTGATTTCCTGCCTGACAGTTATTTCTTTCCCATATCTGGTCAAATGTGGGTTCCAGCCCTGACCTCTCAGCCATCAGATACCAGCTTCTTCAAATAACCACTGCTCTGCTTGGTATCACATCCCTGTCCCATTGTTTATATTGCAACCCCTCAAAGTAGATGTGTTGCTGAAATGAAAAGAATATCACACCCATGGAATTCTCTTCCATCACAACAGAAGGGACAGGAGCTGTGCATATATGTGAATTTACACACACATTACACAAGAGAATGGGATAGTAATCTGTATTGTGAACAAAACAAAATATTCCCCTGAGAGATGTAGGTACTCAGCACATATCCCACACAAGTTAGGATAAATGTATTGTCCCAGTCTATGCATGTGTTTTAGGCAATGCTGTTATTAAAATTGCCTAACAATGCCAATTACAAGACCCTGTTTTCAATTGCTTACAACTTTGCCAAGCTTAAACCATTGAGCTGAAAGTTTACATGCTGGGTGTCAGCCTCAAGCTGATTATTATTAAATTTCAGCCAAACTGGTCCAGCCATTTCCACAAATGAGGCTAGGAAAAATTACATTAGTTTGCTCATGTTAAAGAATTCTGGCAACCTTTTATTTGAAAAGCTTTGGCACCCCCATGCTGTGTAGCAAAGACTTGAAATTCATCAACGGGGTAGCCTTACTGTCAAGGAGAAGCATTTTGTCATTCCCTGAGAAAATCCATTGAAATCCATCCAGGTTACAAGCTTTAACAAATCAGGTGGGGCCACATCTGGGAATAGAAATTGTATGGCGGGCCATGAATGCTCACAAAATTGGGGTTGCGGTGTGGGAGGAGGTGCAGGCTCTGAGATGGGGACAGAAATGAGTTCACAATGTGGGAGGGGGCTCCAGCGTGGAGTGCAGGAGGAGGAGGGCTCCAGCTGGGGGGTGCAGACTCTGAGGTGGAGCTGGGGATGAGGAGTTTGTGGTGTAGGAGGGTGCTCTAGTCTGGGACCCAAGGGGTTCAGCAGGAGGGGGATCAGGGCTAGGGCAGGGGGGAAGGCTACTGCTGGGGGTGCAGGCTCTGGGGCGGGGGTGAGTGGTTTGGGGGTGCAGGAGGGTGCTTTGGGCTGGGATTGAGGGATTTGGAGGGCAGGAGGGGTATCAGGGCTGCGGTAGGGGTACGGGGAGAGGCTCAGGGGTGCGGGCTCCCAGCAGCGCATACCTTACACGGCTCCTGGAAGCAATGACATGTTCTCTCTCTCTCTTTGGCTCCTACATGGAGGTGTGGCCAGGCTGCTCTGTGCTCTGCCCTGTCCATGGCACCACCCATGCAGCTCCCATTGGAGCGCTGGAAGGAGCTGTAGGAGCTGGAGTGTGGCCATGACGCGGCTTCTAGGAGCCACGTGGAGCAGCCCCCAACCCTGTGCCCTGGCTGGAGTGCCAGAGCAGGATCATGCTGTGGCTTCCGGGAGCTGTGTGGTGTGGCCCCCAACTGTGTGCCCCAGCTGAAATACCAGAGTGGAGCAAGCACCAGACCCCGCTCCACAGTGGGAGCTCATAGGCCAACTTAAAACGGCTCGTGGGCCAGATCCAGCCTGCGGGCCACAGTCTTCCCACCTGTTATATAGAGATTTTGATTTTAGAGCCAAATTCTTCAAGGATTCTGTCCACGCTGGGCATCTCCAGAAGCTGAGAATGGATCAATTGATGATTACCTGTTCTGTTAATTCCGTCCAAAGCACCTGACGTTGGCCACTGTCAGAAGACAGGATATTGGGCTAGATGGACCTTTGGTCTGACCCACTAGGGCCATTCTTATGTAGGGGCTGAGTAAGACTTTCCCTGCAATTGCACTTCTGGACTGTTGTGGGTCATGCCAGGTCTGGGCACCTGAGTAGGGAGACTGTCTCTCCTGTGTTCTCAATGACACCCTCGCCCCCCATTCTTGCTGGGCCTGGGCAGCAGCAAAGAGGAAGCTGACTGATTTGAATGCAGAGGGAACAAGAGCCTTGGGGGGAGGTGTGAGGAGAAGCCTAGATTGGGACCAAAAAAATAGTAGAAAGACTGGGACTGCAGGTTGGCACGGGAGGAGGGAAATGGGACTGGGGAGGAAATCTGGGGGGCCTGGACAAGGAAACTGAGAGCAAGGAGAGGGGACAAATTGGATGAGGACAGGAATGAGGGAGATGGACTGAGAATAAGTTGGGCAGAGGGAAGAGGGGGGCAAGGAGACAGATCTGATAAAGAAATGAGGTGTAGGGGGAGAACTGGGATTGGATTTATTATAACTTAATTTATTATAATGTAATAGTTAAAACAAGGTCAAAATTAAATATTTCAGAATATGTAATAGGGCAAAAAAAATCTACTTTCAGATTTCAACTTTTAGTCCTCAATTAGAATGAAATGAAATTTAGAAATTTCTATTTCCCTGGGAAGGAATCTTTGTTTTTTCGACAGCTCTAGTTCCAATCTTGCTAATGACCCATGTCAATATGATGCCACCTAATGTAATTTGTTGTGAGTTTTTTCTGTTTGCTCTTTTAAAAAAATTAGAAAATTACACACATACAAATCTACATTAAAAGAACAATACTGTATTGAGGTTGCGAAGTCAAGCACTCAAAAGTAAGGAAATGCCACATTTAAGATTGCTCGTGCAACTTTAAATTCAGCCCCCTTGTGCTTATGCATTATGATAGTCTAATTACACAGGCAACTTTAAATCGGACACTTCCGAATATTTGAGTGCTTCATTTTACAATCATAATTCTGTTGCTTTAATGTAGTTGTGTGTGTAATTATCTAAACGTGGTATTAACACAGAAAATACTTGAAACAGACAGCACCAGCCTACACATTGTTTACTATGTACGTCACAAAGGACTAAATAATAACACTCATTTTCACTATTATAGAAACTTTTACTTATTAGAACAGGCTTTTGTGGTATGCAAGGTAAATAGCATGTACCATAACAATGTGAGTCAAATCTTTATAACTGTTTTGACATAACACTTAGCAGTTCTACAATGCTTTTCATCTTCAAAGTGCTTTAAAATCATTAATTAGTCCCGCCAGCACCCCTGCAAGGTAGGCAAGTAATTTTACTTCACTTTTATAGATGGGTAAATGAGGTGGACCTATTCCAAGGCTAGAGAGAGAGAATCTTGGCCAAAGCCACATTTAGAATTTAGGAGCTTCCTGGCTGCCAGTCCTATGTGCTTAGACTATGCCAGTCTCTCAAATATAAAACAATATTCAACCATAGGCAGAGATCCTAGTAAAAACAACAAGCAAAGCACCAACGCAAGCCAGCCAAGCCTTTATTTCTCACAATACAGCTTTAACACTACCTTCGGAACATTCTTAATTTTGGTCTCAATGTGAAAGGTAGCTCTGCCTAGCCACCATCTCACCATGTTTAACATTTATTATTTCCATGAACTAATTTCAAGTGAGTTTAAGTACTACCTAGTGGCCCAGGTCAGGCATCAGGGCTCCATTGGGCTTCATACTGCACAAAAGCATAAAAAACAGCCCTGCCTCACAGAAAAGCTTGGTATCTCACCAAGTAAATAATGTCTCTCTTAAACAAAAGGACAGTCACCACTTTGAAAACTTTCCCAAGATGCCCTACTTGCTTAACAGCCATCCAAACATAGCTGTGAGCAGTGTCAAAAAACTGACAATCCTGGAGTCTCTCAGCATGAATAAATCATAATATGGTACTGTCGTCAGCGACTCTGCACCTGGCATTATACACTGCCTGCATATTGAGGGAGCAGATTGCTTTGCAATTCTTATTGTTCAATTCATTATGTGGCAGAGAGAACACAATAGCCATGTGAGTGGTAAAGTAGCTCCCAGCACAGCTAAAAAGCCAGTATTGTCATGTGATATAATTTATGAATGACTTTGTATTGTATACTTAAGGTCTTATGGAAAACTAAAGGATTTACTCATTTTCCCCTAAGAATTGCATCTGAGAACTGATCTATACAATAAGATGTGGTAGACTGCCTGAGGTCTGACTCACTCTGTTCTAAATATAGCCAATCACCTTGAAAGCCAGGGCACTTAGAAATACCAGACCAGTTTAAGTCAGTCAAAACTGGCATTGGATAACTTTTCTGAGTAACAAGCACTATACTCCTTTGCATAGTCACAAGCTATAGTTTCTAAAATGATCCATCCCTAACCACATTTAGTGTTCCTAGAGTACTTATTACAGAGTAAAATATTTAGACTGCCTACACCCTCTCTGTCCCCAAAGTGCAGCTGCTTCAATTAGTCCTTCTTACCCCATAATTACTTTCACCATAGGAGCAACACAGGTTTGTGTTATTTTTCTAAAGGGTTTCCTTAACAATATAATTACCCACATTGGAATGTAGCCAGGACACAGGGATGAACACACCGCTCCTACAAAAACTGCCATATTTAATGACTGGGACAGAAGGTTGCAATACTCCAGCTTACACTCAAAGAGGACGGCTTTGCCTCTTTAACTTTATACCCATTCATGAGACTAACAGATTTCACCTGCCTACAAATATTTAATAGTCGTCTTCTTTACATTTGACTTTCAAATGATTTTTTCAGTGCAATATACAGACTATGAAAGTTGGTAAACCCACCACTTACTATTCCTTCTCCTTCCTTTGTGTCTGTAAAGACCACATAATGTACTGTTTTAAACAAACAATAGGCAAATATTTCAGTGATATGGTTTTTTTGTAAGAGTTTTAAATCTAATCTCAGAAGCCCAAAACTAATGAATACCACACAAAAATAAACTGGGTGCATGCAGCCCAACTCATGAGCAACTCTAAAATAACAAATTGTCATTCACATGCAGTGAAGAAAGGGAAAAATCAAAAAAGAAGTACAACAGAAGTTTGCACAGTGTTGTTATAAACAATAGTATAAATAGGGCTTTTAATCTATTTATGTACTTATATGACACACACACATCCCCAATGACTGTCATATTTAAGCATCAACAGAAGGATAATTTCAAAGTTATGAAAACTACCTTGGCTACATCTTCCATTCAATAATAAAAGTTGCCATTTCTTTATTTTTTGATAACTTGCAATACAAAGTGGGATTTTTTATTAGGCCACAAATCTGCTGGCACTCGCTTATAAAGAACACTTGGCCATTTATCACTAACAAATATAAGCATCAGCTTAGCAAATCCTGTACTGAAGAAAAAAATTAAGTCATGTGGTGACATCCCTGTGGGGATGAGGAGGTGGAGGGAAAAATCTGATTTAGTTAGAGGTCTTTCCTCTCTCTCTCTTCAAAAAGAGTTGAAAATATATAATGTTTGGGGCAAAAGGAAAATAAGAATGGATTTAAAATATAATCCATATAATAAATAGCATAACATTTGCAGTATCAAATTTAGGTCACTTGAAAACATGAATGAAGTAAAGCAGAAGGAAAAGCAGCATCCATACATTCACAAGAGATGAGTTAATCTAAGGCCTTATTGAAAAGTAGCTCACAATGCTGCCACTCCATCTTCTTTAGAAAGAGAACAACCAAGTTTCAGAATGGTGTAAAACAAGAATAAAATATTTGGTTTTAATGTATTGACTTTATTAATAAATATACATCCATATGGTGATGTAAATACAGATCATGAAGACTACTCCATTCCCATACACATAATTGCACATGAGTAGCTCAAGTTCATGGACATAAAAACAAACAGCATCTAAACAGGCTTTTTACAGCAGAGAACAGGGTGCTGATATTAGATATTTATTGGGTAATTGTCTCCTCCAAAATAACCTGTGGGAAAAGCAAACTGTGAAAGATTAAGGAATCAAAGTGGTCCAAATTACTACATGATAAGCAAAATCTTCCTAACAATTTATGCTATCATTATACTTGCAAAAATTTGAAAACATAGATTTGCCTACATGGGGAGAATAATCACTAGGAAAAGGCTCTATTGTCTACTAGAGTTCAAAAACATATTTAAGCAATGTTAAAATATATGTATTATAATAATCAAGGGAACAAACTTTTGTGATCAGAAATAAAGTTTGCAGTTCCAAGTTTTTATGATTGTGATCAACTGCTCTGTATTTTTAATTTTCTGTTGGAATAGCATTAAACTTTACTGTACATGTAGTACAAAGAACAGCAGAGTCACAGCTAAAGTAACCTTCAGACAAAAAACCTTGAATTGCTCTGCCTTTTAAAGCTCTTCAAAATGGATAAAAAAGTGAAGTTATGATCTCAATTACTTCATATGTTGCAGATAAAGATAAACATATCACTCCACTGACTAGGTTTGGTTTTGTCCTGACTGAATCCAATGAAAACTTCCAGACAAAATGAAAATGTATTATTTCAGAACAAAGATGTTTAATGGGTCTTATATGAAGTTGTGTGTGATTAATTAAAAGCAAATACAATGTATAAAGAATGTGTTGTTTTAATGACAGAGCTAACAGTGGATATTTAAAAATGCCATTTTAGTATTAAAAATTAGCCACTTTCTGATAGATTTTTTTCCTGACAGTATGTGCTGCTAGCATTCTGAAAATGTACAGTGCAAAACTTCAAAAATAGTAGCAAAATTACTGAATTCTAAAGTTTATGTAAATTTAATTGGAAATTGAATAGCAGTTACTGGATGTATTTTAAACAATGGCTTTTGAATTCTCTATTACTTAGGTTTCACTTATGTATAAATAAGACATTAGAAATGTGATATTTAAAAAAATCATTAAAAACACAAAACATGACATGTAGATCATTTTTCTCAACAGTGTTAGTACATAACAGTAACCCTATCTTATGAAGAACAGAATTATTGTACATAATATAAAATTAGCGATTTACCTTACAAATAATGTTTTCATACTATAGTGGAAAAGGCCAGTTTTCCCATTGATAATATCAAAGTATAGGCATTAACATGCTGTTTCAGTGTTTGTCATGACAACAGACAGTGTTACAAAAAAAGCACAATATATTCTGCAGATTATATATAATAGGCAAAGCAAAAACATTTGAAGATTCCATTCGTATTTCACTTTGACTTCCTGCTCTTTCTCCCACAGCATGGCACCAGTAAACTGCAGTTATGGATGAAATAAACCAGAATAAGGAAGTGCCCAGCATTGCACTTTCTGGTCTCATTGCCAAATCCAAGGTGCCAAGTGGCCCTTTACAGATGCCATGAACACATTTTTCTACTTTAGTTCATCCTTTCACAATTGACATTGTTCATTCTTTTTACTGGGATTATATTTCATCTGATATTAATAAACACTATAATGAATATAAATTGTTTAGATGATTTCATTATTTCATCCACATACTTGAATACAAAATTCATTATCCTAGTAGAACAATAATATATCTGCATTATCTCCTGACACACGGCACAGCACCATTGAGTAGATGCACATGTGAGAAACGAAACGGGTGAACAAGATAAACAGAAGGAGGTAAGTGGCATTATTCGAAGGTACATTGGTGACATGCAAAGTGTTCCTTGCCAGCGATGTGTGACTCTCCTGCAGTTATTACATTCAGCTGAAGAAGACTGCTTTCCAGGAAGAGTTCAGGAGTTTCAGCCTTTTGTTGAAAAATCATCTGATAAAACAGCCAATATAACACATATCCTGAGGGTGAATTAGCTCATGTTAGCTTTTTGTGTGTATCAGAAGTTACACCATTCTGAGAAAAATTACTAAGAGTGTCATATTTTTCAGTTTGTTGAGGAACAGAAAGTGTAACTTGACTTTATAGCTTCAGCATGGAGAAACTATATTTTAGTAGCAGTTTAGCTGCCATTAGTTTACACATTGACTAAGGAGCCATCCAGTATTGTTGAGGTTCATTGTCTTAGTTGCCAGTGCATACATAGTCCCCCAAACACAATTCAACCCACCTATTGTAAAGTACATCATAAAGTCCAGCTCATTATGTGTTAGGCATCACTGGAACACCTGAAGGCTTGCTGCTTTTTTCCTGATAAAAAAGGTATGAAACATGACATCTGTTTCTTAAGTTGTCATTACTGAAATCAGAGTTCTCATCAAAATTACAGCAAGCCAGACTTTATCTTACAACAAAAGTATTGGTACTGTTCATTTTCAACAAAAGCTTTAATTAACCTGAAAGCTTCTCTTCCCAAAAACCTGCAAACATTTTATAACTCCCCCCGGTATTTGAAGCTACAAATTCAGTATAATTTTAAACTATATTTTAAACAATTTTTATGTAAACTTTCTTCCAGAATTAAAAGCTTTAACTCTAGCAAGAGCTATTTAGAATAAATATAACAATATGCAATATTGAGGAATGTTATTTTCCAAGTATAGGCGGGTGTGTACATATTACACACACATGCACTTTTTTAAACCAAACACACCCAGTTGAAAATGGAACTGCTTAGATGCAGGTCTCAGTTTGAGTCAGAAAAAGGTATTTATAGTTAACCAACATAGCTTTTCAACTTGCATGCATAGATTAATTCCTACGAAATGCTTTCTATCTGGGGTCTAGCAATTTGGTAAACTGCATCCTGTTTGAAACAGCTATTCAGTTTGCTATTATGAATCATGAAAATGTTATCCTTTGGTAGATATATAAGCTTTCATAACTTAAATACAGTATAAACATTAAACAATGGGATAACTGTATTCCTGGAACATCTGGAAAAACAAAATCTGAAAGGCTGGCAACAGTGTAAAAAAGTTTAATCTATAAACATATTAAATTAGTACTTTAAAACTTATGAACTGCTGCCATTAAAGCACATACTGTGAAGGCAAAAAACAGTTTATGTAGCTATTTACAGATTTAAGAACGTACTGCTTAATATTACTGTCTATTCAGTTTGTTACTAGAATTAACAGTACTTATTTTGTACTTATTTATAAAATATCAGATTTTTAATTATTTGCAGTTTGATATATGCACTCAGACATTTTTTAAATTATACAGCAGGATCCTGTAAGTAGCATAACTACAAGATCTGCCATCAACTAAAGGCAAATTAGCTCATGTTTGTAAGGCGCTTTTGAAGATGTAAAGCGCTGCATAACTGTTTATTATCATCATTACACATTTTCAAAAAATATTTTTGGAACATCAGTGAGACCTGCCAATGCTACAATAGAGCAAATAAAAACTGCCTGAAATTAGCACTTTTAAAAAAAAATAGTTTTTAAAGTTTCAAAATATTTATGAACAATTGAGGTCTGTATCAGGTCTAGCAAAAGTGGAAAATTTAGTTTGCTCTCTATTCACAAAACCCACAGGCATATCAAAACTGTAACAGATTCTCACTTGTAAAATAGTCCAGAATTGTTTGTTTTGTTTCATCAGTTATAAATTCTTCTGGACAAGATCTTTATTATGGCCTAGGCTCACTTCATAGCCAACAGCCAGATAATGTTTTCCTGCTTATCTCAATTTCTTGGTGCACAATCACACAATTAAATTTTTCAGACAATAATTGTGAAGCTCAGGATATGAATATTACTTTTAAGGAAACACACAAGGGCATAATTTAAGAGTTTACTTATAAACCTATGTAAAAAACAAAAAAGCAATACCTATGCCCTTTCATGTTACATTAAAAATAGTGGATTGCACGTTGGACATATGAACAAAAAAATAAGATTTGGAAAGCCAAAGTTATAGAAATATTACATAAAAATGTGAGAAACATGCCAAGACTTAGTTTAAAAAGGATTAATTAGGAAATGCTATCTAATTCCTTTCTTTCACTCATTGGGTTGTTTGACTTTGCTACTAGTTTCACCAGCAGCATGTACTCCTCTGTTATGCACCATAGGATAGGGAAAAGCTGCACTGCCACAAGTATAACTTAGATTTGCAAGCCGTGATAGAGCTTTAATGCTACCTGGAGGTCTGCCTGGGCTGACTTTGTATCCTGCAGCTTTAGTTGTACCCAAGGGTCTGCCTGGACTTGTTTTAAATCCAGCTGCTTTGGTGGTCCCAAGAGGTCGACCTGTGCTGGTTCGGTACCCGGCTGATTTTGTGGTCCCCGATGGCCTTCCACGTTTACCAGATCGGTTGAGGTTTTTCTTTTTCTTTAGTTCATCTTTTGTCTCTATATTCCTGCCACTTGTGGCCTGCAAGTGTGTTTCATTTAACGTGTCTTGTCTCTGGCATGCAATTGGTTTGTGGCTGACTGTGTGGCTGTATTTGCTTTGCTGTGTAGAATATAAGTCAAACTGATCAGTGGATCTCACACTGTCTTCGTTAAGGCAAGAACTCTTGCCAGTCCCACAGAAAGCTGTATTACTGCTGGCAACAGGATGCATCATTTTTCTACCAAAAATAAAAGACAAATATGTATAAATATATAACATGACATCATTTAACCAAAAACATTCTCTTTTCCAACAGCTATGAAGGTTCCCTAAAATTAGCCTGAACTGGCTTGAATGCAAACCACTTAAGGAAACAAGATGTCTATCAACAGATTCAAAAAATCAAAGGTAGCATGACATTTAAAAAAATATCATTCAAACACACAAAATGATGTAAGAAGTGCATCAATAATAAAATTTAAGTGATCTGGGCTTGAAATATCCTCTCACCCACAGTGCTTTGGAAGCTTTCCTAGGTGAATCTAAGCTTTCGTTTGGGGAAAACAATTTTAGCCACTTTTAGTTGCATCAATAACTTATCAAATGAAAAGCAATACAGTGTCATCTTCCTGATTCAGCAAATGGCTCCCAGTGCTTCTGCTGCTGCTTCTAAGTTTCCCATTACTGCTGCAATGGAAAATTAATAAACAATTTCACTGCTGCTACCCAGAACTTTGTGGAAAACATATAAAATGATAAAAATCCAGTCAATTTAGTTCTGCTGCAGGTTAAGAAAGCTACAAACAGCAGCTGAGGTAAGTACTGAAACTATTCACAGGCAAGAACTATCCTAAAACAAAGGTTGTCAGTGAATAGATTAGCAGAGACACTCTCCCTTCTCCCACTCCATTACTACTATCAAAGCAGGCAACAGACTTTGGAACAGCAAGGGGAAACCAACAAAGAAAAAGATCACTCAATTCATTCAGGGGGCTTGAAGGAAGGTGGAGCTTAAATGTATCCAACACCTATTAGCCTGAGCTAACTCTCTACTAAGATGAACCTGGTCAGCTCAAATCTCTCTCAGAGTTATGGTTTAAATTAGTTCCCTTTCTAACAGAGTTGGATCACACTTCAAAGGTTTTTTTTACAACCAGAAGTAACTGTAAGCAGTAGGTGCTCAGCACCTCTGAAAATCAGGCCAACACCTGCCCCTAACTATTCCATTCAAATACATTTTAAGCTACCTTTCACAGCATCGAGAAAAATATTGGCACTTGAGAAATAAATAAAACTTGCACAGCACAACTCCTCACTATACTTGGCATAGCTCTTAGTCACATCTAAAAACATCAAATTCACACACACAAATTAAGAATTGAAACAAATAAAGCACACAATATGTAAGGTTCATAAAACTTCCAGAGACAACTGTTGTACAGAAGTCACCCTGCCAACTACATCTTTCCTAAAGAGTACTGTGTAAATACATTCATTTTAACATCTTTAAACAGTGACTTGAATTTTAAAATTAGTAATTAGATACATTATTGTAAGGTGCATGGAACTTGCACTGACATTAATGAGAGTTCCTTGTGTGCTGCAAAGGGAAAATATTCCCCATAACCATTAAAGAGCTGTTCGTGGCTCATGGAACTTTTTTAAACATTCTAGTTGAACAAGTCTGCAAGTATACCCTATTTTATGTGCCATCTTTCCATATGCTTTATAACATTCATGTGAAATAACATTTTCTTACTGAAAGACATAGGACCAGATCTGCTTTGCATCACACCACTAGCAAAATCTGATGGGATAGAGCTGCCATAATCAGACACAAGAGGATCAACTCACTACAGAAGTAACAGCTCCTACACCATTATCCGCCTCTGCCCTTGCTGCTGACATAAGGGACATGGCTAGGACACCCTTCACTGATGATCAGCTTCAGCTTGGGGCTCCTGGCAGCCAATGTACCCTTTAAGATGTTTTAACTTAGGCCTGGGATCCAGACCAGCACATAGCAGTCACAGGATAGAGGGAGTGTAACGGTCACATTAACACACAGCCTATGCTGTGTAGTTCCTAAGCCATAGCTGATGATCTGGCACAGAATCTTTTGTTTATGAGATCCCAGTGGGTCACTTTGAAATTATAGTACTAGCAGAAGTACAGATCCTGCATAGGACTCCATCAGCACAGTCCCCTGTAGTGCTGCAGAGTAGCACTGACTTCAACAGTAGGAATTTTTATTATTATTTCCCTCATATAAACAAGGTTCTAGATGAGTGCCTAGTGATATTTTTAGATGAATGCCAAATCTAGCTCTCACCATCTCCAGTCATGCCAATTCCATAACCTTCTTTGGCAGCTTCTCCTATTTCTGAACAGTGCATTTAGAGATGCCAATTTTTCCTAAAACGTTCTCTGCTGTAGCCCATCACTTCTTGTTCTGTCCTTGGTGATGGAGAATAATTGATTCCTATCATTTTTAGTACATCCCTTTAGTTATACGTACATAGCAAGCAGGTCTCCTTCTCTAAACTGAACATGCTTCGTAGTCTTATTTTTCCCAAAGCTTTTATTATGTGCGCTTCTTTCCTCTGACCTTTCTTCAGTTGAACTCATCTTTTATTAAAACTTGCTATCACAAAATGAATGCACTGTGCCCCAACTCAGGCTTAACCTGTGACTGGAATGGAACAGTTCTCTTTATCTCCCCAACACTACTATACACATGCCCACTACCCATATTAAGATTAGATGGGTAGACAGGTAGAGAGATAGATGCATTTGGCAGCACCAAAAACCCTCAGTATCTACTAACAGAGTAGGTAAAGAATGAGCACCAATAATGCAAACTTCAGTCTCCCTATGGATTTAAAGATGTAATTTGTGATAGCAGATTATGTGATATGAACAAGTCTCGCAACATTTACCCTGCAGCTAACATCCGGAGATCTAAGCCTAAAAATCAGAGTGGAAAATACCTATGCAGTCATACAACCTAAGGCCTTGCTTCTGTTCACAGCACTTAATTGTATCATGTTTTAGCAATAATCATATTTACTACATTTAAAAATGTAACTCACTATTAGGACAGGCCAAATAGCTGGAAAAAAGTTCTGAATAGTCTCTAACGAGCCAGCTGAACGCTGCAAAAAAAGTATTTTTTAAATAAATGAATCTTTTTGTGGAAAAATGGGATTTATAATGGAAGTTTATAAAATAGCCATAAACATTTGATCCAAGCAGAAACATGGAATGCAAGGCCTCAGCCAAAGAGTGACAATTGATAATTTTTAACAATTGATTTTACTGGCTTTAAAGGTATAAGGCGACCAAAAAAAAGTCTTACAGATTCATACATATTTGCACAAATCCCCATCAATACTGCAAAGCAGTTGTGGCCTGTTATGTCAATAATCTGCAAATTAAGGGTTTATAGCATCCTGTGCCTTTATGATGTACTGTAACAACTTCTTACATATCATGTTAATAATTCACACATTAAAAGGAGTGACTGTTATGTTTCCAGAGATTTGCCTTGGATTTTTTTTTTTAAAATCAAACCAGCAGAATAAAGTAATATCAGAGCCAGACCTTCAGAACAGCTTCACAGGGTAAACATCTCCAAAAAGTGTATCAGCACCTTTTGTCTGCACATCACTTCAGTGCACTCTAATCCTAATGTACAAAAAGGTATGCACCTGTCTATGATGTTCCAAATGGGTTGTCTCTTCCCCAGCTGGTAGCACCCCTTTGAGGCCATGTCCACAACTCAGAATTGACCTATTTCTAATTGAATGTGTTGGGCATAACCGATTTAAGCACAAACTGTTCAGTATATTCATATTAGCTAAGCTTATTTATATTTTGAATCACTGTAGTTCTGCCTCACTTCCACACCCTTTTCCTGTTGTAATGCCTTCTAGATTCCTATCATGCAGATCCCAACACGAATCTCAAGAGAAGTGGCTCCTGAGAGATTTGGAAAGGCCACCAGTGCACTCTTGGACAGTAGTGGGAGGACAACTTGAACCATTTTAGCACTGTCTACACAGAAATTAAATTTATACAGGCTGAAACCACTCAGACTAAGAAAGTATTTAACCCTGCTGGAGGCAAATCTAATCCAAACACTATCTGGAATACACAGACTATTTGGAGTACATGTACGTGGCCATGAAGTGCCTTACAAGCAAGACAAGGAGAGCACAGTTTTCAGCATGGCAAATTTAGCCAGTGTATACTAGGTCAGTAGCCCATTATGTTAAATATAGGAAAAAGAGAAATATAATAAATGGCTTAGCATAGCCAAACTTAAATAGTATCACACAGTTGCTTGGCAGTTTACTGGCAGAAAGAGTTCACAACAATCTAAAGGTTAAGTCTCTTTTCCCAGAGCTGACATCTCTCCCCAGCCACCTCTCTCCTTCAGAGGGCATAGCATTCATAGCAGTTGTAATCAGTTCCAGGTGGGGCATTTCCTGCTTCCTATTGCCTGCATTAACCCCTTTCTTCCTTCTAAGGTACATGGGTATATAAACCTTATCACAGTGCATATGCACTGCATGTGTAAATATATGAACATGATTCTACATGTGCAATATTTAAATATAGATGCAGTAATGTATTAAATGGTTGTTATAACACAGATTCTCTGTGCACTATAATTCAGATTTGTTGAGCAACATATGGTGGAGCAGTCGTGAAACCATAGTTAAGATTGCATTACAATTTCAGTTTCAAAGTAAGAATACCCAGTAATCCTGTGTTGTTTAGAAAAGGACAAAAAATGTAAGATACAATTTGGGAAGGGGACGAATTTTTGGTGTGGTAATAACAGAGGTAAGTAGTTAGCATCTGTAAAACGCAGTCAAAAATATTCTGATTTTAACAAGGCAACATCTCACCTCTCTTTTGACTCTTCAATATAGTTTACATTACAGAATTGCCTGAGACTTCTCATGACACTTAATGCATGATTGAGGGTTCTGCAAATTCTCCTTTTGTGTCACCAAGTTGTATTAGTGTAATGGAAAGATATAACAAACAGCAAGTAAGCACACCATGCATATGATGCTAGATTTGTATATGTTGATATAATATCTGAGAACATTAATCACAGTAACAATCAACATTTTTTCCTTCAGTGTCTCATTTGAACATTGGCGTGCAGGCTCCAGCTTTCAGGAAGCGCTCATGGCTCTCCAGTCTGCATCAATGGTCCAGGCACAGAGAAAGCTGGCTTCAGCTGAACAAGAGCAACGTCAAACAGGGAATTGGACAGAATGAGAGAACAGACACAACGATGCACAAGGAAGGCAGTCATAGAGAGCACTGCCAGGCAAATAACAACCACCCCCCCAAATTCCTAGCAACATTTTCTTCCTATTCAGAGTCTATCGTCCCCTGCCATCTGCATCCTCTCCCCCCACAGGGAACAATGAGTCTTGCCATGGCTTCCAAGATCCACCTCCCCAACCACTCCAACACTACAGCAGGGAGTTCTCCCCCGCAAATATATACCACTAACATGTAAAATACTGCAACTTCATCTTTGCGTACATATTTGCACTTACTTCTGACAAGTGATAAAATTCTCTAGAGACAAATGTTACCTGTCTATAATTGATGATATCAGAATTGACACATGAGGAGCAAAGCGCAGATCAGAGAGTGTTTCAGAGTTCTCGCAAAAGGGGGGAGTCTGAAAAAAGGTGAGACAATCCAGTTAAAAACAAACAGGGATTTTTTTTTCTGAATGCTTATTCTCTTTGTATCAATTTTTTCATCATGCTATGAAAAATTTAAGTGTTGCTAAAGTTTACATTCTTTGTTTTTATTTGTGCCATTTTTAATGAGATTCTTTCAAAATAAGTTTTTAAGACTCATGTTCAGAGTGGAAGTGACTTTGTTGGCAGAGAGATGTACAGTACAAGTGAGGACTGGTCTACACGCAAATTTGTATTGGTTTAGCAAAAGGTGTGATTTAAAACCCATTCAGTTAAACCCATGGAACTGCGTGTGTCGACACTCTTAAATCAGTGGTAAACCTGGCTGCTATTGATTTATCTTACACCTGTAAATTTAGATGAGCAAGGTAAACCAATATAATCATTTGTAAACCAATATAAGTGCATCCTCACAACAGTTTGAACCAATTTAAATTGGCTTTCAAACCAATCTAACTTAAACCAGTGCAGCTTCAGTGTATAAACAAGCCATAAGAACAGTTAATATGAGAGATGGGTATTATGGTAGTGAAAAAATTATTATTTTAGCTACTTATTTCCCTGCTTTTAGGGGTTTGTGTTGGTGTCACTTAAAAAACTTCTTCTTTCATATGGCAACAGTCAAACAGTGAAAGCAACAATATGATTACAGTTGGATCTTAGGAAATCTCTTATCCAGTCCAGAGCAGAGGGGGCAGCCATGTAAATGGCTGAGACACCTCCAGGAAGAGCATGGATTGGGCAACTCTCCATGATGTGTCTGACAGTTTGCATCAGACCACAGTCGCAGTTTGGTAATTCCCTTGCTTTCAATCTATGGAGTAAGTATGCGCACCTTCCATGTTACATGCAGATATAGTTTAGAGCTGTCCATATGCACGTAGGGAAGAGAAACCTGGCACTTGCACAGCTGGGTCATCAATTAGATTTTTGTTTGGTACATCAGCAGCCATCCAGGCTTTAGATCATCTTCCGTGAACATCCTTATCTTCCATAAGGAGGGCTGTGGCACGAGACCAGAAAGGTTTTCTTGATTTTAGTCAGTGGCGAGGGGGTGTTAAAAATTATAAGTGGTTGTAAACAAAAGGGGTTTTATGGTAATTTCTTTTTTTTAAATAGGTGTTGCTGTGGCAGAAGGAAGAGAACAATAGGCCAGAGGATTTGGGAAAAGAAGAATGGATGGCCTAGGGACCTTCTCTATAGTGAAGCACGGGAGCTCTACCAGTGCTACACAGGAGTCAAAGAATAAGTTCTACTTCCCTGGAAGAAAACCTATGAATCTTGGGGACAGTAGCAGGTCCCAGCCTAAAAAAAATACAGCTGGTTTGTTACCAGAACAAGATAAACCCTTAATGGTAACCTCAATAACGTTAAAGCAGATTAACTTCCCAAATACTCTGAATGTTTGAAAGTAAGATTTGCTGACAAATGGCCCCACTTACACCCCCCCGGAGGCCCTGCATATGGGACCCGTTCCAAACCCCTAATCATTTTAGTTGCCCTTCTCTGAACCTTTTCTAATGTCGGTATATCTTTTTTGAGATGAGGAGACCACATCCATTTGCAGTATTCAAGATGTGGGCGTACCACTAATTCATATAAGGGCAATAAGATATTCTCTGTCTTACTCTCTATCTTTTTTAATGATTCCTAATATCCTGTTTGCTTTTTTGACTGCCACTGCACGCTTCGTGGAAGTCTTCAGAGAACTATCCACGATGACTCCAAGATCTCTTTCCTGATTAGTTGTAGCTAAATTAGCTCCCATCATATTGTATGTACAGTTGAGGTTATTTTTTCCAATGTGCATTACTTTACATTTATCCACATTAAATTTCATTTGCCATTTTGTTGCCCAATCACTTAGTTTTGCGAGATCTTTTTGAAGTTCTTCACAGTCTGCTTTGGTGTTAACTATCTTGAGCAGTTTAGTATCATCTGCAAACTTTGCCACTGTTTACTCCTTTCTCCAGATCATTTATGAGTAAGTTGAATAGGACTGGTCCTAGGACTGACCCTTGGGGAACACCACTAGTTCCCCTCTCCGTTCTGAAAATGCACCATTTATTCCTACCCTTTGTTCCCTGTCTTTTAACCAGTTCTCAGTCCATGAAAGGATCTTCCCTCTTATCCCATGACAACTTAATTTACGTAAGAGCCTTCATCAAAGGCTTTCTGGAAATCTAAGTACCCTATGTCCACTGGATCGCCCTTGTCCGCATGTTTGTTGACCCCTTCAAAGAACTCTAATAGATTAGTAAGACGTGATTTCCCTTTACAGAAACCATGTTGACTTTTGCCCAACACACAGAAGAACTTAAATTGTCTGACAATTTTATTCTTTACTATTGTTTCAACTAATTTCCCCGGTACTGACATTAGACTTACCGGTCTGTAATTGCTGGGATCACCTCTAGAGCCCTTTTTAAATATTGGCGTTACGTTAGCTATCTTCCAGACATTGGGTACAGAAGCTGATTTAAAGGACAGGTTACAAACCATAGTTAATAGTTACGCAATTTCACATTTGAGTTCTTCAGAACTCTTGGGTGAATGCCATCTGGTCCCGGTGACTTGTTAATGTTGAGTTTATCAATTAATTCCAAAACCACCTCTAGTGACACCTCAATCTGTGACAATTCCTCAGATTTGTCACCTACAAAGGACGGCTCAGGTTTGGGAAGCTCCCTAACATCCTCAGCTGTGAAGACTGAAGCAAAAAATTCATTTACTTTCCCCACAATGATTTATCGTCTTTAAGCACTCCTTTTGCATCTTGATCATCTATGGGCCCCACTGCTTGTTTAGCAGGCTTCCTGCTTCTGATATACTTAAACATTACCTTTTGAGTTTTTGGCTAGCTGTTCTTCAAACTCTTTTTTGGCTTTTGTTATTACATTTTTACATTTAATTTGGCAGTGTTTATGCTCCTTTCTATTCATCTCACTAGGATTTGACTATCACTTTTTAAAAGATGCCTTTTTATCTCTCACTGCTTCTTTTACATGGTTATTAAGCCACAGAGGCTCTTTTTTAGTTCTTTTACTGTGTTTTTTAATTTGGGGTATACATTTAAGTTGGGCCTCTATCATGGCGTCTTTTAAAAGCATCCATGCAACTTGCAGGGATTTCACTCTAGTCACTGTACCTTTTAATTTCTGTTTAACTAACCTAGTCATTTTTGTACAGTTCCCCTTTCTGAAATTAAATGCCACAGTGTTGGGCTGCTGAGGTGTTCTTCCCACCACAGGAATGTTAAATGTTGTTATATTATTGTCACTATTTCCAAGTGGTCGTTATAGTTACCTCTTGGATCAGATCCTGTGCTCCACTCAGGACTAAATCAAGAACTGCCTCCCCTGCTGTGGGTTCCTGTACCAGTTGCTCCGAGAAGCAGTCATTTAAAGTATCGAGAAATTTTGTGTCTGCATTTCGTCCTGAGGTGACATGTACCCAGTCAATATGGGAATAACTGAAATCCCCCACTATTACTGAGTTCTTTATTTTGATAGCCTCTCTAATCTCCCTTAGCATTTCATCGTCACTATCACTGTCCTGGTCAGGTGGTCGATAACAGAATCCTACTGTTATATTCTTATTAGAGCATGGAATTACTAGCCATAGAGATTCTATAGAACATGTGGATTCATTTATGGTTTTTACTTCATTTGATTCTACATTTTCTTTCACATATAGTGCCACTTCACCCCCCGCGCACAACCTGTTTCGTCCTTCCGATATATTTTGTACCCCAGAATGACTGTGTCCCACTGATTGTCCCCACTCCACCAGGTTTCCGTGATGCCTATGATATCAATATCGTCCTTTAATACAAGGCACTCTAGTTCACCCATCTTATTATTTAGACTTCTAGCATTTGTGTACAACCACTTTAAAAACTTGTCACTGATTATTTGTCTTCTCTTTTCTGATGTGTCACATTCTTTTTTATAAGCAGCAAAGAATCCTGTGGCACCTTATAGACTAACAGACGTTTGGGAGCATGAGCTTTCGTGGGTGAATACCCACTTCCTCAGATGCATGTAATGGAAATATCCAGGGGCAGGTATATATATGTGTACTAGCAAGCAAGCTAGAGATAACGAGGTCAGTTCAATCAGGGAGGATGAGGCCCTGTTCTAGCAGTTGAGGTGTGAAAACCAAGAGAGGAGAAACTGGTTCTGTAATTGGCAAGCCATTCACAGTCTTTGTTCAATCCTGAGCTGATGGTGTCAAATTTACAGATGAACTGAAGCTCAGCAGTTTCTCTTTGGAGTCTGGTCCTGAAGTTTTTTTGCTGCAGGATGGCCACTTTAAGGTCTGCTATAGTGTGGCCAGGGAGGTTGAAGTGCTCTCCTACAGGTTTTTGTATATTGCCATTCCTAATGTCTGATTTGTGTCCATTTATCCTTTTCCGTAGAGACTGTCCAGTTTGGCCGATGTACATAGCAGAGGGGCATTGCTGGCATATGATGGCGTATATTACATTGGTGGATGTGCAGGTGAATGAACCAGTGATGGTGTGGCTGATCTGGTTAGGTCCTGTGATGGTGTCGTTGGCGTAGATATGTGGGCAGAGTTGGCATCGAGGTTTGTTGCATGGATTGGTTCCTGAGCTAGAGTTATTATGGTGTGGTGTGCAGTTACTGGTGAGAATATGTTTCAGGTTGGCAGGTTGTCTGTGGGCAAGGATTGGCCTGCCACCCAAGGCCTGTGAAAGTGTGGGATCATTGTCCAGGATGGGTTGTAGATCCTTGATGATGCGTTGGAGGGGTTTTAGCTGGGGGCTGTATGTGATGGCCAGTGGAGTCCTGTTGGTTTCTCTCTTGGGTTTGTCTTGCAGTAGGAGGCTTCTGGGTACACGTCTGGCTCTGTTGATCTGTTTCCTTATTTCCTCGTGCGGGTATTGTAGTTTTGAGAATGCTTGGTGGAGATTTTGTAGGTGTTGGTCTCTGTCTGAGGGGTTAGAGCAGATGCGGTTGTACCTCAGTGCTTGGCTGTAGACAATGGATCGTGTGATGTGCCCGGGATGGAAGCTGGAGGCATGAAGGTAGGCATAGCGGTCGGTGGGTTTTCGATATAGGGTGGTGTTAATGTGACCATCACTTATTTGCACCGTGGTGTCAAGAAAGTGGACCTCCCGTGTAGATTGGTCCAGGCTGAGGTTGATGGTGGGGTGGAAGCTGTTGAAATCATGGTGGAATTTTTCCAGAGTCTCCTTCCCATGGGTCCAGATGATGAAGATGTCATCAATATAGCGTAGATAGAGAAGGGGTGTGAGTGGACGAGAGCTGAGGAAGCGTTGTTCCAGGTCGGCCATGAAGATATTGGCATATTGTGGGGCCATGCGGGTGCCCATAGCAGTGCCACTGATCTGGAGATATATATTGTCATCAAATTTGAAATAGTTGTGTGTAAGTATAAAGGCACAGAGCTCAGCAGCCAGTTGTGCTGTGGCATCATCAGGGATAGTGTTCCTGACAGCTTGTATTCCATCTGTGTGTGGGATGTTAGTGTAGAGAGCCTCTACATCCATGGTGGCTAGGATGGTGTTTTCTGGGAGGTCACCAATGCATTGTAGTTTCCTCAGGAAATCAGTGGTGTCGCGGAGATAGCTGGGAGTGCTGGTGGCATAGGGTCTGAGTAGAGAGTCCATATATCCAAACAGTCCTTCAGTGAGAGTGCCAATGCCTGAGATGATGGGGCGTACACCAACATCCCACACACAGATGGAATACAAGCTGTCAGGAACACTATCCCTGATGATGCCACAGCACAACTGGCTGCTGAGCTCTGTGCCTTTATACTTACACACAACTATTTCAAATTTGATGACAATATATATCTCCAGATCAGTGGCACTGCTATGGGCACCCGCATGGCCCCACAATATGCCAATATCTTCATGGCCGACCTGGAACAACGCTTCCTCAGCTCTCGTCCACTCACACCCCTTCTCTATCTACGCTATATTGATGACATCTTCATCATCTGGACCCATGGGAAGGAGACTCTGGAAAAATTCCACCATGATTTCAACAGCTTCCACCCCACCATCAACCTCAGCCTGGACCAATCTACACGGGAGGTCCACTTTCTTGACACCACGGTGCAAATAAGTGATGGTCACATTAACACCACCCTATATCGAAAACCCACCGACCGCTATGCCTACCTTCATGCCTCCAGCTTCCATCCCGGGCACATCACACGATCCATTGTCTACAGCCAAGCACTGAGGTACAACCGCATCTGCTCTAACCCCTCAGACAGAGACCAACACCTACAAAATCTCCACCAAGCATTCTCAAAACTACAATACCCGCACGAGGAAATAAGGAAACAGATCAACAGAGCCAGACGTGTACCCAGAAGCCTCCTACTGCAAGACAAACCCAAGAGAGAAACCAACAGGACTCCACTGGCCATCACATACAGCCCCCAGCTAAAACCCCTCCAACGCATCATCAAGGATCTACAACCCATCCTGGACAATGATCCCACACTTTCACAGGCCTTGGGTGGCAGGCCAATCCTTGCCCACAGACAACCTGCCAACCTGAAACATATTCTCACCAGTAACTGCACACCACACCATAATAACTCTAGCTCAGGAACCAATCCATGCAACAAACCTCGATGCCAACTCTGCCCACATATCTACGCCAACGACACCATCACAGGACCTAACCAGATCAGCCACACCATCACTGGTTCATTCACCTGCACATCCACCAATGTAATATACGCCATCATATGCCAGCAATGCCCCTCTGCTATGTACATCGGCCAAACTGGACAGTCTCTACGGAAAAGGATAAATGGACACAAATCAGACATTAGGAATGGCAATATACAAAAACCTATAGGAGAGCACTTCAACCTCCCTGGCCACACTATAGCAGACCTTAAAGTGGCCATCCTGCAGCAAAAAAACTTCAGGACCAGACTCCAAAGAGAAACTGCTGAGCTTCAGTTCATCTGTAAATTTGACACCATCAGCTCAGGATTGAACAAAGACTGTGAATGGCTTGCCAATTACAGAACCAGTTTCTCCTCTCTTGGTTTTCACACCTCAACTGCTAGAACAGGGCCTCATCCTCCCTGATTGAACTGACCTCGTTATCTCTAGCTT
Source organism: Gopherus flavomarginatus (assembly GCF_025201925.1). Classification (NCBI taxonomy): domain Eukaryota; kingdom Metazoa; phylum Chordata; order Testudines; family Testudinidae; genus Gopherus; species Gopherus flavomarginatus. Next base: position 12,195,207 of record NC_066623.1, read on the forward strand.
GCTTGCTAGTACACATATATATACCTGCCCCTGGATATTTCCATTACATGCATCTGAGGAAGTGGGTATTCACCCACGAAAGCTCATGCTCCCAAACGTCTGTTAGTCTATAAGGTGTCACAGGATTCTTTGCTGCTTTTACAGATCCAGACTAACACGGCTACCCTCTGATACTATTCTTTTTTATGTGACTATTTCTCATCTGATCTGGTCCATACTTTATCCTCTTCCATCCTCTACTCCTGACTAAAACCTAGAGAATCTCTATCAATAGGCTCTCCTCTAAGAGAAGTCTCTGTCCGAACTACGTGCTCCTCTGCAGCAGTCGGCTTTCCCCCATCTCTTAGTTTAAAATATGCTCTGCAACCTTTTTAATGTTAAGTGCCAGCAGTTTGGATCCACTTCGGCTTAGGTGGAGCACATCCTTCCCCCATCCCAGAAGTTTCCCCAAGTCCTAATAAACATAAATCCCTCTTCTACACTATTGTCTCATCCACACATTGAGACTCTGAAGCTCTGCCTGCCTACCTGGCCCTGCATGTGGAACTGGAAGCATTTCTGAGAATGCTACCATAGAGGTCTTGGATTTCCGTCTCTTTCCTGGCAGCCTAAATTTGGCCTCCAAGACATCTCTACAACCCTTCCCTATGTCATCGGTACCTATATGTACCATGAACAAGTTTGATAAAGTTGGGTACATATTGCTTTTTGGTATCTGCTGGAGAACGAAGTGAAAGCCTTATAGGTGTTATTAACTGTGACCCAGGAATCTCTTAGTACTGACAGGCAGAGGGAACAGGGGGTGTAGAGTGTTTTACAGGGACCCCTGAGGGCAGGTATATGCATAATAATTCATTAAAGCATGGCACGTGAGGTCCCCAAGAGCCAGTAGCCCACTAAACATACTAATCACTGTGAAACATATGTATAGATAATATTTAAAGCGTTGTGTCAGTACTGAAAATTCTGTTTTGAAGGCAGGTAACCAAGAGGTGACACGTCTCAGATAGGTTCCTTTTAAGCAGATGGTTGTGTATTAGGCATTATACATCTCTCAATGGATGCCTGTTTGCATATTGAGCCAAATGTTAATCAAGATTGCAAAATTTTCAATAGAGGAAATTTACAGGGAGAAAAACAGCAAGAAGGGATCTTGTTTACAAGCAAAGACAATGGATTGTTGGGGTATATTTAAGGGTGGATCCTCCACTGAGGCGGCAAACTAATAGTGTGTCTGTCTTATGAATGGAGGATGACAGGCAGCCAAACCTGGCTATAAAATGTTGGAAGGACCTGAGCGCTGCTCTATAAAACATGAAAGTATTTAGTTAAGTAGAAGGCATGTTATGATTTCATTTTATATGTAACCATTCGTTTCCAATACTTCTACTTTTCACCACTTATATCTCTATGTTACTTGTTTTCACTATAAATGTACCTAAGTACTGTGTGTTAAGCGGAGTGATGACTTGAGGAGTAACTGGTAAGCTGAGGTGTACTGAGAGTGTCCAGTGGGCGTAGACACTCTAGGGAGATGCCCAGAGGTGGATGCACAGTGTACATCCTAATGAAACCTTATCTATCACTAATCATAGTTTTTGTCTGTGTTAATATAACCTTATGCTTTAAGCTTAGAGCTACTGGGATCTCTCTTTCACAACTATGGTCTATCCAACACGATGATGGAAACTGTGCTAACACTATGGGCTTGTCTACATCACAAAGTTGCAGCGCTGGTGAGGGGGTTACAGCGCTGCAACTTAGGAGGTGTACACATCTGCAGGGCATCACCAGCGCTGCAACTCCCTGTTTGCAGCGCTGGCCGTACTCCCGTTTTGTCTCGGGTGTAGAGGATCCAGCGCTGGTAATCAAGTGTAGACACTTACCAGCGCTTTTCTTGACCTTCGTGGAATAAGCAGGTATCCCAGCATACCTGAGGAAGCCTCTGGTAATCAAGCTGGTCTCCTTCCCCGGTTTGCTCTCACGTTCCCCGAACCCCGAGCAAGCAGGTCTCCTTCCCTGCGGTTTGCAGGGTGGTTCGGGGAACGCGAGAGCAAACCGCGGCGAAGCTGGTCTCCTTCCCCGGTTTGCTCTCGCGTTCCCCGAACCCCCGAGCAAGCAGGTCTCCTTCCCTGCGGTTTGCTGGGTGGTTCGGGGAACGCGAGAGCAAACCGCGGCGAAGCTGGTCTCCTTCCCCGGTTTGCTCTCGCGTTCCCCGAACCCCCGAGCAAGCAGGTCTCCTTCCCTGCGGTTTGCAGGGGGGTTCGGGGAACGCGAGAGCAAACCGCGGCGAAGCTGGTCTCCTTCCCCGAACCCTCGTGCAAGCAGGTCTCCTTCCCTGCGGTTTGCAGGGGGGTTCGGGGAACGCGAGAGCAAACCGCGGCGAAGCTGGTCTCCTTCCCCGGTTTGCTCTCGCGTTCCCCGAACCCCGCTGCAAACCGCAGGGAAGGAGACCTGCTTGCTCGGGGGTTCGGGGAACGCGAGAGCAAACCACGGGCAAGCTGGTCTCCTTCCCCGGTTTGCTCTCGCGTTCCCCGAACCCCCCTTGAAGCCGCCCAACAGCGCTGCAGCGTGGCCACATCTAACACCACTTGCAGCGCTGGTTGCTGTAAGTGTGGCCACTCTGCAGCGCTGGCCCTATACAGCTGTACTAATACAGCTGTAACAACCAGCGCTGCAAAATTGTAGATGTAGACATACCCTATGTTTAAATCAGCTTCTCAGTTCAAAAAGACAGAGAGGGTATTTTTAAAGAATAATACTAGCCAAGCCATGTCACAGACAAACCCCTAAGGTCTTAACTCATGCGGTGTTTGATACCAGTTGTTAAACACCATGCCCTCTACTCCCTCCTTAACCATGGGTTAGGCTGCTTTTGTGGACAGAGCCAAAACATGTTCAACACCACGGGTGGAAAGCATCAGTCACCACTAATAATCAACTGGTCATAATTTCTTACAATGCGTATTGAACGTGGCTCAACTTACCTACACTAATGGGACAGCTATTTCAAGCACAGGAAGTGGAGTCCTGTCCACAGTAGGGAGATTTCCCCCTAATGTTAACACCAGTGGTAACAATATAAAATGGAAGTTCTAGTGTTGACTCACAGATGATGTTTTTAACAATATTGATAAGACCTGTTCTGAATAGGTTTACCTGATGCAGAGTTAAAAATTGTGACAATAACTGGCAGAGCATCTACACTATGGCTCTCAACACTGTAGAGTTGAAGTTGTGTTGACAAAAATGGTCCTAGTGTCCTTGCTAGAATTGTGCTAGAAATAATGTTTAAACATAACTAACCTTATTTTCTGAAATCTCTTGCTATTGAATTACCAACTCCATTGGTGGCTAGTGCAGACTTGGCACCAGCATTATATCATCTTGTCATCTAACCTTGATTAGAGCAAGTCTGCACAATGTGATAATAAGAATGCCAGAAGTCACCAGTGTTCTATTTGCACTAGTATTCCCAACTGTTGCTGCCACTGGTGAAGCTGCAACAGTGGAAGAGCAAGCTAGAGTGTTTGTAAAGTCTAGCATCTACAAGGCCATAGCATGGACAATACTGGTATGATTCTGAGTGTGAAGCTACAATGTTACGGAGTGCAGGTTCCCAATGTGCCACAGATTACTTCTTTGGAGGAGCACATTTTACCTTCAAACTTCCAAAAGAAGTCACATACTATATTGTTTTTACTGCTTCAACCAAAGGATACAGACAATGAGAGATACACTGGCATACAACATCTATAAACTGAACTATATCCACAAATAAAAGGAACTGTACAAATACCTAAAAAAAGTTAATATTTATCAACTCAGTTTGTACAAATTAACTCCGGTGAAATTAAGATCTTGTTTGTTTTTTAAAACACTAAATGCTTGCTTTTGCAACTTGTAAATAAAGCTTTAAAAATAGTTTATAAAAAGAAACATTCACCTATCTTGAGTATTCCACTGAATTAAATAGGTTTATCTCAATTATGTACCCAGCAAAATAGAGCATAAATATTTAGATTTTGGTTCTCTCTCTTTTATTCTATATTCCAATAAAATTCATTCACCTGCAAAAAAAAACCCAACACACTTGTCCAGTTTTTGAATATTAAATTTGAGAAAAATACCTAGTCTGTTAAATGGGTAGAGAGCTTTCACTCAATTTTAGAGATTTGATTAAAGCATCATATTATAGGCGTTCTGATGACTATATTACTTTATAACAGCGCTTTAAACAAAATCTAACTGTTGTAACAATTTTGGGGTTTTGTTTGTTTCTGACATTTACATGGCAAGGATTTATAAACTTGTTGAAACTTCCTAAATAAATTAAATACGCACAAGCTACCTGTAAATCCTAATCTCCAACACCAGCAAACTTTGTATGTAGTTTTTCGAAGTGCTATCAGTATTTCTACAACACACACCACCAAGCCACCCAAACATACATGCAAAAGTACAGTCTACGTCTGAAGCTAGATAAGAGTTTCCCAAGTTTCAGTCATGAAGCATTTCCTAGTGACCCAGAGAAAGTAGACTGGTCACATAGTATGGCTTTTTATTTTGCACTTGCGAAATTATATTTTAAAAAGCTAAACAAATATTAAATTATTTCCTAGTATCACCCCTCTACATAGACAATTGTTATAGATGCCACAAGGATGTCAAGAGACTGTGAATGACAGAAGAGTGAGTGTGGATGACTGAATGGGAGGAAAGCAGTCTATTAGACTCTCTCTGTACTAAGTATTCAGAGATTCCTGAACCAAAACAAGGTACCACAAATAAATTAGAATTGTGATCCTGGGCTTGATGACACAGTCAGCTACTGCAACCTTTCCTCATACTGAATAGCACTTACAGAAGTAGCCTCACTGACTTCAATGGAGCTACTTACTCAAGCACTATGCATTAAAGGTTGCAGTGGCCCTGCATTACCAAGCCAAGTCATAATTTACCTAGGATAGTATGTGTTCGGTTTGAAGTCCACTTGCTAGGCATATTTAACAATTGCCACTTGGACCTTACACAGAAAGGCAAACACACACATCTCTCTGAAGAAAGATAAAAAATAATAAACTAGAGTAAGAGAGCCTCTGATCCTGATCGAGGAACCGGTTGTAACATATTCATTTATTTTTCTAATCATCTTAAACTAATCTAGGGTCACACTCCAAAAGCAACTTCTTGCTACTTCTATATTTTGTGGAGAGTTAGAGAGAGAAAAATCATAGTATTATTTCCCTTTAAATATATGCCCAGTGATAAACACATGTAAAATAAACAATCAAGACATATATATCCACTAGCTAACTGCACTGAAAGTGTTATATACTATTAAGTACACACTAAAGGAAAGAAATAGGTACTATTTATATGCACTAATGGAAATGTGCATTATTTACACGCATTACAATAGTACAGTATATACTAATAAACATGCACAAAAGGAAATTAACAGAGACAATGTAGATGCACTCAAATTATGTGATAATGAAAATATGCACTATTCATATACATTAACCAATATGCGCATCTAATAAATATGCACTGTTTACATGCATTAAAATTCCATGCACTAATTGAACAGGTCAAAGATGTGAATTAAAAAGAATATGAACTAAAGAGAACAAACAGATGATTTCAAGGCACTACAAAGACTCTGTACTAAGGCAACATGATGTTCAGCTCTCCCTGCTGCTTAGAGGCCAGAGAAGTGGGCAACAAACAAGAGGGGGAACAGGTTGCACAGCTGCCCCCACCCTGTGGGCATCTGAGTTGGGATGTCCCTCCTCCCAGTATTTGCAGGGGAGGTTGTCCAGCTGCTACCCCAACCTCCAGGGTAGCTGAGGGTTGCCCAGCTGCCACCTCCCTGGGGCACTGATAGAAGGAGAGGGGGACTAGCCCAGCTCTATCACCTCATCATGGGCACTGAGACAGATAAGTGTTTAGAGGAGTTCCCAGCTCTGTCACCTTGTCCCCAGAGAATTGAGGAAGTAGACGAGGGGCAGCTTTACTCAAGCCTGTCACTTCCCCACTCCCCACAGAGAAAGGAGACCTGGGAGAATGGTGTTAAAAATGTTCCCCAGGGCAATAAAGGAGATGGGGGGCTCTACTCCACCTGTCCCCTCCCCCCCAGCACTGAGGGAGGAGATGGGGGGCCCCTGCTCTGCCTGTCCCCCTCCCCCCTGGCACTGAGGGAGGCGATGGGGGGCCCCTGCTCTGCCTGTCCCCCTCCCCCTGGCACTGAGGGAGGCGATGGGGGGCCCCTGCTCCGCCTCCCCCCCGACACTGAGAGAGGAAATATGGGGGCCTGCTCCGTCTGTCGTCGGCCCCCCCCCAGCACTGAGGAAGGAGATGGGGGGGGCCTACTCCGCCCCGTCACTGAGAGAGGAGATGGGGGGGCCTGCTCTGCCTCTCCCCGCCAGCGCACAGCGAAGAGATGGGGGGCCTGCTCCCTCCCCCCCCCGGCGCACAGCGAAGAGATGGGGGGCCTGCTCCCTCCCCCCCCCGGCGCACAGCGAAGAGATGGGGGGCCTGCTCCCTCCCCCCCCGGCGTACAGGGAAGAGATGGGGGGCCCTGCTCCCCCCCCCGGCGTACAGCGAAGAGATGGGGGGCCTGCTCCCTCCCCCCCCGGCGTACAGGGAAGAGATGGGGGGCCCTGCTCCCTCCCCCCCGGCGTACAGGGAAGAGATGGGGGGCCCTGCTCCCCCCCGGCGCACAGCGAAGAGGTGGGGGGCCCTGCTCCCTCCCTCCCCCCCGGCGTACAGCGAAGAGGTGGGGGGCCCTGCTCCCTCCCTCCCCCCCGGCGCACAGCGAAGAGGTGGGGGGCCCTGCTCCCCCCCCCGGCGCACAGCGAAGAGGTGGGGGGCCCTGCTCCCTCCCTCCCCCCCGGCGTACAGCGAAGACGTGGGGGCCCTGCTCCCCCCCGGCGCACAGCGAAGAGATGGGGGGCCCTGCTTCCCCCCCCCCGGCGTACAGGGAAGAGGTGGGGGCCGCTCCCCCGGCGCTCAGGGAGGAGCTGCCTGCGGCCCCCGCCGGGCCCGAGGAAGGGGCTCCCGTCCCTCCCGAGTGGGTGCCCGCTGAGTCTCCATCTTGCCCGCCCACTGCCTCTTCCCGGGGCTCGGCCCGGACCTACCCGCAGCGCTGCCCGGACCGCGGCGCCTCCCCTCCTCGGCTCGGGGTGTCGGAGAGGCGCGGATCGGACGAGGCCGTGCGGCCCCCTCCCCCCCAGCACACAGCGACCGGGCCCGGCCGGGTGGCTGCAAGCAGCGGGCGGGGAGCGGGGCTGCGGCGTGCGCGGGCGTGCGGGGCGCGCTCCCGACAGGAGGGGGCGAGCGAGCCTGGCGGCTGAGTGGGGAAGCGGGCGCGCGCTGGGGCGGTTAACGGAAGAAGGGGGTGGGGGGCAGGCGCCGTGGGCAGAGCCTGGGTCTGGGGAGAGACTAGAGACAGTTAGGGGACGGGGGGAGACAGTGGGGCAGTCGATGGAGGGAGAAGTAGGTGGGGGTGGGGTTGGGGGAGGTCCTAGAGGGGAATGGGCGCAGTGGGAAGGAGCAGTAGGATGGGAGTATAGATGGAGGGAGGTCCTGGGGGGCAGTGGGAGAGCAGGTGTGGGGGGGAGCACTGGGGTGAGAGTAGATGTGGGGTGAGTCAGTGGGGGTGTAGCTGGAGATCCAGGGGGAGAGGGAGAATCAGTGGGGGGTGTAGATGGAGGGAGGTCCTGGGGGGCAGTGGGAGAGTAGATGGGGGGAGCACTGGGGTGAATAGATGGGGGGTGATTCAGTGGGGGTGTAGCTGGAGGTCCAGGGGGAGGGAGATAAAGAGTGGGGGGTGTAGATGGATGGAGGTCCTGGGGGACAGTGGGCGAGTAGATGTAGGACGAAAGTACTGGGGGGGATGATTCAGTGGGGGTGTAGCTGGAGATCCAGGGGGAGGGGGATTGTCAGTGGGGAGATGTAGATAGAGGGAGGTCCTGGGGGGCAGTGGGAGAGGATGTGGGGGGAAGTTCAGGGAGGAGAATTGGTATGAGATTTGGGGGGTTCTTATCCTGACTGACACCCTGAGTTATTTTCTCGTCTCTTTTCTTCTGTCACTTTTATTTCATAACAGCAGTTAGCAGCAGTGGAAATGATTATCCAAGAGTGGTCAGACTTTCTCACAATGGCTGTTTGTGCTCCGTTCCCATCCTCAAGGATTGAGGAACCCCAAATCAAGAAATATCATTTTGTACATATCCATGTTTTATGAACAATGGTGAATTAAAGAAAAGTGATTTAAAAGGACTGAAAATTTGGCATTGCACATTGAAATAAGGCAGGACTGTCTCCTATCAAGATTCCAGCAAACTGGCCTAACTGCAATCCACATCATGTTTCCTAGGCGTGGTCTCTACACTATAGAGTTAGGTCAATGTAAGGCAGTTTAAGTCAAATTAACTCTTTATGTGTCTATACTACAGTGTTGCCCCCACCCATGTAAGTTACCCACTACTACACTTACCTAATAACTAAACCTCTGCAACAGTCACAGCGCTTAGGTTGATATAGTTAGGGCGGCACAGTGTCTGTCTAGACACTGCGTTACTTACATAATCTGTTAGCTGAGAGCCCCACAAGGAATTCACAGCTGGAGCTCCTCTGCCCCAGGGCTGACAGCTAGAGTAGTTAAACTCACACACAGCTGACAGCTCCAACTGCCAGTCCCCCTGCCCCCGGCACTGAGGGAGGAGATGGGGGGCCCTGCTCTGCCTGTTCCCCTCCTCCTGACACAGGGCTCACAGCTCCAACTGCCAGTCCCGGGTGGAAGGACTCCAGCTGTGAGCCCCAGGGAGGCGGGGCTCCAGCTGTCAGTGCCCCACAATCCCCACACACTTAATTTGATGGAAGCACTCCTGGTGAGGATGTGCACCACCGACAGGGGGGGCATAGCGTGGACATAAACCACCGCAGTAATTGCTGTGGTGTCTGTGCGTCAACCTAATTTAGGTTGACAATTTGGTCACGTAGACAAGGCCCTATTGTAATTTAAACAGGAAGCTGAAAAAGAGCCACCAAACTAGAATGTACCTGTGACTTTTTTGCCTGCATATTCAACTATTTAAAAGGATTTTAATTTAAAAAGTGGTGTGTGGCCAGCTCTGATAATGACTTCCTTTGTGGCCTAGGGCCAGTCACTGAACTACTCCGTCTCAATTTCCTAATCTGTAAATTAGGGAGAACATTTGGCTCTCTCAGCAGCATGTTGAAGATTAATTAGATAGTGTGATAAAACACTTGGGAGATGAAAAGTGCTAGATAAATCCTAGGTGTTGTTTTAATTTCCTAACTTGTTAAATACAAAAACATATGTACTGACACACAGCATTGACGACAGCTGACTGAATATATTCAGAGTTTCTCCAAAAAGCACCTCTGAAGGTTCCGATATTGGCCAGTGCTTGAAGCAACATACTGGAGTTAACAACTAGTGTTTCTGATTCTGTATGTCCAATCCAGTGTTTCTGCATATCTATTTAGGCACATGGGTCTGTTTTAGGCCCCCATTACCATTGTACCTGAGTGCCTTGCACTTTGTTTTAATTAATTTAATCTCCTAATAGGCCTGTGCAGTAGGGAAGTACTATTTATCTCCATTTTACAGTTGGTGAACTGAGACACAGAGCAACTAAGGGTATGTTGACACTACCCGCTGGGCAGTGATCGATATAGGGGGATCAATTTATCTTGTCTAGTCTAGACACGTTAAATCGACCCCTGAGCACTCTCCAGTCGACCAAGGCCAGCTCCAGGCATCAGCATCCCAAGCAGATGCTTGGGGCGGAAATGTGCAAGGGGCAGCAGTCTGTGTGTTTTTGCCCCCAAGCAGCGCGCCGAATTGCTGCCGCAGATGGCGGGGGCAGTCTGTGTGCCGTTAGGGTGGCACATGCATTTCAGCGGCGCTGGCAATTTGGCAGCAGCTTCTATGTTCAGCTGTCTGCGGCAACACAGCTTCTGTCTTCCAGCTGAAGCCAGAAGCTGCCGCCGCAGAAACGCACATGCTGTTCTAATGGCACACGGACTGCCCCCCCGTCCGTGGCGGCAATTCAGCACGCTGCTTGGGGTGGCAAAAACAGCAGAGCCGGCCCTGCCATCAACTCCTGTACTCCAGCACCACAAGAGGCGCAGGCAGAGTTGACGGGGGAGCAGCAGCAGTCAACTCAGCGCGGTGAAGACACCACAGTAAGTCAATCTAAGTAAGTTGACTTCAGCTCTGTTATTCACTTAGCTGAAGTTGTGTAACAGATTGACCCCCTCCTCGCCCAAAGTGTAGACCAGGGGTTAGTAAATTGCCCAAGGTCACACAGGAAATCTGTGGTAGATCAGGAAATTGAACCAGTGTCTCCCAAATTTCAGGGTAGTACTGAACCATCCTTCCTTTCCTGACTTTATTATTCTGATCTATGTAGAAATTGACAACGCTGTTCTCTACCACTGATTGCCTCTCTATTAAAGACAAGTTACATTACTGATTTATTTTACCTTAAAATATAAAATATTTTTATAGGGGAATTTTTTCTGGAACATGAAGGGTTAAAGACAATAGAAAAAGCTGCATTTTATTCCCAAGCAATGTTTCCATTGCTGCCTTTAGAAGGGGTGCTGAAGAGTTTGATGGGTTCTCTTCCAGAGGCCCAATAATGCTCCCCTTACAATCCACAAAAGCAAAAATCAAGTCCTAAGACTGCATTAAAAATAATTCACTGAAAGATTGTTTTCCCCTTTCCCTTCAGATTTGCAACAGGGAAGGCAGCCATTGCTCTGCTATGTATAACCCATAAGTGTCCGGGTACATGCATTGTGGGCCAGTATAGACTTGCAGCACCACCAGCAAAAGAACTATTACATTTTAATCTGCTGTATTTCTTTTAATGATGATTGAATTCTGTGAAGCCTAAGAGTGCAAGTCCCTCATCATCTCTTCCCTTGAGGTAGGCAGTTTATAAACCAGACTCTACACACTCATCTCAGCCCCTTTAAAGTGGGAACAGCAAATTCCACTTGAGATTTTGAAGGAGATTTAAAAGCCAAATGGGCTAATTTAGGACCCAAAGTCAATGGACTTCACAGCATTAGGCCTTTAGTTATCAAGGTGAGCCATATTACTGTATAGAGCTACCAACTGCTGATTTTTGCCTGAATTTGCTAATGAATGCAGTTGCAGCAGCAATAAGGTCAGAAGCTATTCTGCCTAAGTGCTGCTTTGTCCAATGCATGGACTAGTTCAAGTTAAAGGTCCGGGATTTAAATTACAATAAACCTTAAAAGGACTGAGTCCCATGTACCTGGAGTTGAGTGGTGAGAGATGTACTGTGAGATTCAAATAAGACCTTACAAAAACAAGGGTGTGTTAGCTTTGATTAGACAGAGCTGACTGAAACTTTCTGTAAGAGTTTTTCCAACGCTGCTTGTCCAAATGTTTCCCTCCTCCAGTGTTGTGGCTGCTGTGGTCCACCCCAAAGGTATCTCTCATTTCTAAAATACGTTGTGGTCCTTTGGGATGAATGTTGCTATACAAATGTGAGACATTTAAACTTGCCAAGACTGTGATCCACATTTACCTCTAAATTCAGACAGAGTAAGGTTTTAATCCAAAGGAATGACAGAGGTAGAATAGGTGCCTCCTTGCCTTTGTTGCCCAAGCTTTGTGGAATTCTTAACCTCTGCCATTAGGAAGTAGCATGGAAGGCAAACAAAGATTTTATTTTAAATTAAAAGCCACTTTCATCCCTGCACAATGATTCCGTTTATTTATGTGACTTTCTGCCAGACTCAGTTTAATTTTTACCTGAGAGGCACCATATCAAATCAAACAGAATTAGGCTTCAAATACTTCCTTGCTACCTTCCTTTACATTATTTCCCCTTAGTTTCCTACCACCACTACCCCCATTCTTTGAAATCAGATGAAGTCCTGGCATGCTTTATACCCCAATTTCCCTACAAGCAACTCTGCTCTCTGACCTCAGCAGACACGAGTATTAGCAAAATAATGCGTACAAGTGAAGTGCAATAGCATTTCCAAGCATTGAACTGTTCCATCTCTATACAGAGGGAAACCAAAATCAGCCTGTTGTTAAAGCTATCACTGTGAGACTGACAGAGCAAAATCTAAACATTTGACCTTCAAGCTGGAAATGGATTGGTGGCTGTACTAAGTCTGTGTGACTGATATGTATTGTTTGGGGGGCAAATTAATTCCAGGTGATCAGTAAGGCAACCCTGGTGCCCATATTGCTCAAATGTTAGTCTGGTAGCACTAATGTCTGGATTTCTGGTTCGGGGTTTTTCGTTAACACAAGGTGCAAACAAAAGAATTTGAGTGCTACACTACCTGATATTCTGAAAACGCTCCTCAAGATCTGCAGTCTGGCCCTTATTTACATTGTAAACTACTTGGGGCAGGGACCTTCTCTTTCTGTCTCCAAAGCACCCAGGCACTATGCAAACTAATAAAACTTTCCATCTGTATGGAAAGGGGAGGTGAAATGCTACCTTTTTCTCCACCAACCAAAAGAATGGAGTTCTCCTTCTGCCTTCAGTGTGGTCGGTGTCCCCACCCACCAATGCAGCTTCTAGTCTCTCTGAGGGACAGGGCAGGGAATTTCAATTTGTAAGAGAAGGGTTTTGGGGAAATGTATTCCTTTTATTTCCCTCCCACACACACATCCCAAAACAGCTTTGCAACATTCTCTTTTTACACATGAAGTTGGGACTACATGTGGCAGAGTGGGAAGAGGAAGGGGTGCTACATCTGGGTGTGGGTACATCTGTGCTGCAGCTACACATGCCCGAGATCTCATTCTTGGACCACTCCAGCTGTGTATTCATGTCTATTTAATAGTAAATTACAGTTCATTTCTAGAAATGCATCAGGCAGATGCTAACACCTACATGCAACAGGGGCTAATGTTCCATTGAAGGTAAAAATAATAAAACTTCCTGGCTCAGGGTTCAGAACAGGAGTGCAGCTGTATCTAGTGTTATGGAAACAGGGTCACAGAGTAGTGGTGACTTTCTAACTAGAATGCCTTGATAGTCTTATTTAAGAAACACTGTCACCATAAAAATTATACACCCCTCTGTATTATGTTACCAATAATTCCTTAGATAATCAGAACTAAAAATTTTTTAAATCTAAATTTATTTCCCTTCCCCCCATTTATGCTGGCTGTAACAGGATCAGCTGCCTCCCAAGTACCCCCTCATGCACAGGAGTGCCCCTATTTTTTCCCTTCACCAGGATTCCTTCCCCAGGGAAACACCACAATCTCTTTCAGTCACAGCTCTTTAAATATAAAGCTGCCCTAAGAAAACAGACTTCCACTTAGCCTTAAACTGGGCATAGCCCCTCCTTCCTCAGGAACAGTGCTGCAGGAAGCCCTCCTTCCCTGTACCTTCACACTGCTATTCCCTCACTGCAGGAGGCCCCCCCAGCTTCCTGCTGCCTTCTTATCCTGGGATAACCTGATTCAACCCAGGTGTGGCTCAGCCTGCAAGTAAACCTGTTTCAGATGAGAATTCTCAGTGAAGCAATGTTTGGGTTGCAATCACTGCAGGGCAAGGGCTCTGTTTAAAAACTGTTGTTTCCACTGGAACTAAAAAGAAAATAATACAAATCTGTTTGAGGTTTTGCTAACACTTATATTTGCAAAATGTGCATTTGGGGCCAAATTTGAGTCCAACGTTGTCTCTTTAGTCTTTGTATTTTTGGGAAGAGCTCCAGGCAGAAGGTTTTTTCCCCCTCCATTCTGGAAGCCAGAATTTCTTCTGCAAAAGCCTGAGCTTAAGATCACAAACTTGTTTAAGCTGATACCATATTTGGAAGAGATTTGGGTCAAGAAAAATAATCAAAAGGGAAGTGCATTCCTCTTCGGTCATGTGACTGGAACAGACTGCACACATGCACATTTTAGCATCAGCTAAAGCAAAGGGACAGGACACTGCTCTAAGAAACAGCACCGTCAAGCTTTGGTGCAAGTGGGAGATAGGGAGGTGAACTGGCATCATACCCTGTTTCACATTCTAAAAACCTCAGTTTTACTGGCTTATTTAAAGGTGAGCCATGCTGGTTTGGGAAAACCTTTAAGCACAGAGGAGCACAGCACCAAGTCATGGATAGTTTATTATCTGCACAACCAACCAGATATGTAGGTTCCCATTTAGGTCCCCATCCTGCATGTACACATGTGCTTAACTTTAAGCACAAGTAGTCCTGGCAAAGTCATTGGGACTACTTGTGTGCTTAAAGCTAAGTACATATGTTTGCAGGGTGGCAGCCTTGAATTGCATCCTTCCAGAGAGCTGTGCCATCTTTTCATATCTCAGCAAGCTCCTGGATCCAGCCATTACCACTTAATTTCATCTTCTTGGGCTATGACAATTGCAAACTTTTAGCCAAATAAACCATTTTAGCTCTAGAAACAAACTATATTTTCAAGTAATTGGGCGATTCATGTGAGAAATTGTTCCTAAAGCTACTGATACATTGTCTGCAACCCTCACAACCATTTATTCAATTACCAGCTATATACATATTTAAATGATAGTACAAGCAAAGATGTACAGTATGAATGTTCCACTGAACAGTTAATGTTCTAATTATACCCCATGCTGGGCCAAGTTGCACATCCATTACATTTTGGATACACATTTTACAGCATAAAGAGTAATGGATTAAATTACCTGTTTCACCGAAACACAGGAAGGGGAGCAAGGGCACCGGAACCTTTGTAGAAGGGAGGAGGATGCCCCCCACTTTCTAGCATAGGCATAGTTCAAAGGTGGGCAAACTGGTCTGAGCCATATGTCCTTCTGTTCATTTGATCTGCATATGAAACAGATGAGGTGAGGAATGGAAAGGCTTACTTCTATCCAGATAAAAAGCTAGACATTTCCTGACATCCAGCATGTAAAGATACTGCTCCTCTGGGGTTGAATGTGGCTTAGAGAAGAACACTAATACATACGTAACCTGGTTCAAGTGAAACTAGGAAACCACTTTAGATAAAAACTTAGGGTGCAGTTGCAGGGTCACATTGTCTTTAAGAAATTGTATGGAAGGAGGCTCCACCGGCAACTCACACACTGCTAGCAGATGTTATCACCACAGAGAGGGCAGTTTTCTGACACAGAGGGAGGAAAGAAGTCACCAGAGTCTTGAAAAGAGGTTCCATAAGAGCCACTGTGACAAAGTTCCTCCTCTACCTTGGTGGGTCCTGCGCTTATTGGCAGATTTGCTCACCTCAGTGATCTCCCCCACAGTCTGGATCAACTCCTCCTGTGTCTGATCAGGAGTTGGGAGGTTTGGGGGGAACCTGGGCCTGCCCTCTACTTTGGGTTCCAGCCCAGGGCCCTATGGATTTGCAGCTGTCTATAGTGCCTCTTGTAACAGCTGTGTGACAGCTACACCTCCCCGGGCTACTTCCCCAAGGCCTCCTCCAAACACCGTTTTTATCCTCACCACAGGACCTTCCTCCTGGTGTCTGATAACACTTGTACTCCTTAGTTCTCCAGCAGCACACCCTCTTAGTCCCAGCTCCTCACATGCACTTCCGCTCCTCTCCATCTGACTGGAGAGAGCTCCTTTTAAAACCCAGGTGCCCTGATTAGCCTGCCTTGATTGGCTGCAGGTGTTCTAATCAGCCTGTCTGCCTTAATTGGTTCTAGCAAGTTCCTGATTACTCTAATGCAGACACTGCTCTGGTCACTCAGGAAACAGAAAACTACTCACCCAGTGACCAGTATATTTACCCTCTACCAGACTCCTGCACCCAACTGGCCTGGGTCTGTCACATTACTTAAATGGTATTAAGATCCCATGTAGGAACCAGCTCTTTAACTGGTGCATGAAAACAGATGACTCAAGAACCTCACTGCCACAGAGTTTGACACCACCACTCATGAACAGGTGGATGAAGTGCCAAAATTGCCTTCATATGGACGCTCAGTGAACCAAGTGCAAGACCAGAAGACTGAAGGTGTAACATGTACTCCAAGATGTCCTGGATAACTGCCAGCATTGGTTGAACTCCCCCTAATGACAATACTGAGAATCTCCTCCACTTGGCCGCTTAGGCTGCCCTGGTGGAGGAAGTCCTACTGTTAAGCAAGACCTGCTGGACTGTCTCCAAACATCGTTCCTCCTCTTCATCTAACCACGCAGCATCAATGCTGTGAGATATAGAGAGCTGAGCACTGGACACAGAACTTTACCATGATGCTGAATCAGGAGGTCAGGATGAAGAGGAAGAGATATGGGAAGCCGAACCAACAACACGAGGAGGTCGGAGAGCCAACATTGTCCCAGCCACACAGGAGCAATACAAATGAGCCTGGAATGGTCGTTTCAGCTTGAAGATGACCTGCAGGATGGTTGGAATTGGAGGAAAGGCATAGAAGAGTGCTGATTCCCAGCTCAGGTGAAAAGCATCCATCAAGGAGTCCGGACTGAGACCCTCTTTGGAGCAGAACAGCTGGCATTTCTTCTCATCTCTTGTGGCAAACAGGTTGATCATCGGAATGCTCCAAGCTACAAAGATGGACTGCAGGATGCTGGGCTTCAGAAACCACATGTGAGTTTGCTGCATCATGAGTGCACTTAGATCTTTGGGGAAGGGACTGTGCAATTTCTATATACACTGCAAGTTACATTGCACCATTCTGAGCATCATTTTCACATCTATTGCAATGCAGTGCTCACGAAGGTACAAACCCCTGTACACAACTTGAAAGCAAAGCAGAGGGGTAGCTCTTGTGCTCATACCTCCTCAGGAACAGATGCAGATCATGTAATTAGCTGTCTCTAATGCAGTCAGTGGAGGGAATGCTATTCTTGTATCCAGACAATCATTTTAATGTATTCTGAAAAATCCACTAATGTGAATTCTTACATGCACAAGCCCAGTCAGTGTTTCTGACAAAGTAAAAGGATTGGAACTATACTTTTGCTTGTGTTTGCTCAGCACCTAGTACAATGGAGTCCTGGTCTCAGACTGGGGCTCCTAGCACTACTACAGTACAAATAGTAGGCACAGCTGTGAGCAAGGAGTGCATAAACTTAACTGCCCTAAATAGTCTCATGTGGTATTGTGACTCCAGCATCCAACTGATACACGATTCCTCCCTACTCAGGATTAGAGAGCAAGAATTCGGTTCCAGACAAAACCAGCAGCAAATTGTGACTCCCATTATGCAAGTCCCATTGTGCTGGCCAGCCAGTGGAGCTAAGGCTCTGCCAATTTGCCACTCAGCTGCTGGGAAGGAGGTGCAGGTAGTAAGTGGACGTACAGCACCTGCTTACTCCTGTGGGCCCAGTGACGCAAGGTACATGTAACCAACATACAGGTGTAAGGGATATGCCTGTTCTCCCTTCACTCCATTGCACAGGCACTTAGACCTGGTCTACCCTAAAGTTAGGTCATGTAAGGCACCTTACATTGATCTAACTCTGTAAGCATCTGCACTAAAAGTAGCTCCCACCAATATATGTCACCCACTACACAGAATAACTCCACCTCTGCAAGAGGCATAGCACTTCAGTAGATGTAGTTAGGACAATGCAATGTCCGTGTAGACATCATTACTTACATCACCTGTTGGCTGTCAGCCCTGGGGCCTTGGGGCTCGAACGGTAGTGGAAGCATTCCTGCTGAGGACACACATTGCCAACAGGAGCATAGTGTGGACGTGAAACACCACTTTAATTATTGTGATGGCTGTACATTAACTTAGTTTGACTTAATTTTGTAGTGTAGACATGCCCTTAAAATCACAATCTAGTCCTCAGAATCAGTGGTTAATCATTATCAGGCGGGATACTTCTGCACTGCACACTATGGAATAGCAAGTAAGTATATAAATCTACCACTAGTCAGGACAAGAGATGCCACAAGAAGAGGAACCCATGGCTATTAGCTGCTGACAAAATATGATTACAGCGAAACATTTAAAAAAACATTATCTAGCATCACTTTTTTATATTTCTGCCCAAAATAAAATGGCTGGAGAATGTTTTGGTTACTCTAACACCAAAACTGTATGGAAAATATAGGGAGTTGGGAACACTCTCTCTTCAAAAAGGGTATATTGCTCTATTATCTAAACACACTTTCCGCTCTGTTATCTATTATATTGCTCTTTAAAAATAAATATATATACACACACACACACACACACACACACACGGTTCCAGTTCTCTTCCAGCATCTGAAAGGGGGTGCATCCCTCAAGAAAGCAGCAGACATGTTATGGTTATCAGAGGGCAGGGTCCACTTCCATAAGCATAAAAACAATTAGGAAGAAAGATTTAAAGCAAAAATTTTACTTCGTCGTTTTCCTCCATATTCTCTTATTCTTCCCAAGTACCCAAGCACCTTCAATGATGTTTCTGTTGCAGCAGTTTTACAGTCTAGTGTCTGTCCTCCTGCTTTTCATTACATTCCTAACAAAGATTCTAATGTAATGGTAGTGAACATGTTTCCCTACACTTAAAGGAGCAGCTACAATTAGTGAGCACAGAGCTGCGGTAGAAACAAGTGCAGAGGCACAGCAAACAGGGCAGAGAACACATCATCAGAAAGAGCATTTCAGAAAAGACACATTGAAATTATTTTTATTTTCAGAGGAATTAAAAAAAATATGAATATTGACATTGCATTTAAAAAACCTTGGAAGATTCTACATTTTCCAACCTCGCTGAAAATCCAACAATGTTGAGCTGGAAATCACAGAAGTATGTCTATCAGAGCTTTGCTCAGTAGGTATCATCACAAAAGTTTCAAACCAAAGACATTTAAAAAAAAAAAGTCAGAATGCCTGAACCTGAAAGTGCTCTACACCAAACATATCAAAACCCACCACAACTCTGGGGGACAATCGCAATTTACAGCACTGTCAAAAAGTTAGACAAGTCAGCACAAACTGTGTGAAACACCTTACATAATAAATAATCCTAACTAAATGAAGCCTGAAACATTTAAAAGGAATCTGATTTTGAAAATATCTGAGGTTTTGTTTGAACTTTAAGATTTTCTTATATATGCTACTTCTGGCTCCATTCAGGTTTTTTTGTTGTTATTTTTAAACTTTCTTAGGTATCATATTAAGGTTGTTCCTGGCAGAGTAAATGTATAGTGTTTAGTGGATATGGCTGGTGGTCTCTTCTTTTAAATCTACAAAAAAAAATTATTTGTACCTCAAAACTGGAGTGGACTTTGAAATATTTGATTTTTGGAAAAAATGAATTTATAACCATGATGCAAGGATTTGATTTGTTCTTCACTAGGGTTAAAGCAGTACATACACAGAGCTATTTTAAAATTATATTTTTTCCTCCACAATGTCAGGTCAGGAAAGCTTTCGACAAAAAGCCTTCCAAGTTTTCATTTTCTTGAAAGCTTTTTCAGCTGCTAGAATGACTCAACAATCTGTAACTTTGGTTACAGATAGACAAGAGGCTAAAAAAAATTAAAATCTTGACAGTAACAATGTGAAATGTTAATGGCTTCTGGGGATGAGGGAAAAGTGGGTCAAAAAAAGCGGACTCCCAGGAAGTGATCACGTTCCACCACTGCAATAAGGGTCAACGCTTGTGGAGCCGACCTACAAAGTTCATTTTTTGTCTTAAGCCATTCTCTAATAGTATAAGGACAGTAGTCCTGAAAGAATCACATTACATGTCTATATATAACACTATAAAAATGTGTCAAACTTTATACTTGATTACAAAAGTGGTTTCTCTTTTGCTGAGCTTTATTTTATTTTATTTAATAAAAGTTGAAGAATGGGAACAAAATCAAATCCTAAAATGCTAACATTTAGAGAAAATCTGAAAGCCATTTTTGTACTACAAAATGTCTTATTTTACAAGAAACCCAAAGATTTAACTATTCTATTCCCCAAATGATAAAGGCAAAGTAGGAAGCGAAGAAGGATGGGGGAGGGGGGGAACATCTGTAAAACTAAATCCTAATTGTTCTCAGACAAAATTCTAAACTCTGATCAGCACAGGGCTCCCACTGAGATCAGTGGGGGTTTTGCAGAGGGAATGCATATGGAATAGGTCACAGAGATGCTACAGATTAGGGAGGAAAATTCTGCTCTTCTATTGGCTGTTTTATTACTCCACAATGAACTGTAAAGGTGTGAACTACCCAATAAATGTGAAGCTGTAAGTACTGTAAACCGTAACAAATTCCAATGCCAAGCCAAAATCGTTTAATTTACATTATATCAGAATGTCAGGAAAATTAAAATCTGTTTTATTCAGTAGTTTTACTGTGAAAAACTATATAAACTATACTTTTCAATTAAATTATGCCCTGACAAAGCTGGTCTGCTTTAAGACTGCTAACCTTAGTGAAGAGAATGAGATGTCTCAGCAAATATCAATTTTGTGTTAAAATGTCAGCAAGGAAAAAATAAAAATATCTTAATTTACAATAAGCAGTGTGAACACCAGAGACAACAGAAGCCACGAAGTGTCAGACACCAGCCACTGGCAGACGGGTTCCTCCAAATATTTACAGAACTTTGTATCTTCCTTTGTTGGTTGGCTGGTATGAATTTTGCTGCAATTAAATAGGAAAAATGAGTCAATGACAGCAGTAGTTGAAAACAAACAAGTCAACAGTGAATCGTTCAATATTAGAATTGCTCAGCAATAGTAACTTTGACAGTTGGAAGGACTTTTTACGTAGAGCTCAGCAATTTTAAAAACAGAGCAAGACTAGATCAATGAAGACACAACAAGAACAACGGAACCCACAAGCTGTTGGGCTCAGAAGTGTCTGCTACCAGCAGTTCTGCCTGAGTCAAATGCAATATTATTGGAGGTTGTTCCACAAAAAGCCAAGGCTTGTGCTTCTGAAGAACTCAGAATTCAATCTCCCAGGGCAATCCCTGCTTTGAAAAACAAGGAGCAAGATAACTCTGAATACAGAAGACTACTGCTCCAGGGAATGCTGTGTGGAGCAACAGATAGAAAGAAAAACAAACCGCAACACAGTACAAACAGGACTAAAAACAAGAAAAGTTAAAACTCAATCTGTTACATGCCCAGCTCTGCCTGATGGAGCTAAAGCCAGGAAATGAACTGTTTGGTTAGGTAAGAACTAGCCCTTATAGTGATATCACAAAATTCTGTTGATGTCTTCTGTCTGCATAGAATACCTATGAGCCTGGGTTGACCCACAGAACAGAGAAATGTATTTTCTTTGCTGTTCACCAGTACAGCATATTTTAGATCTGCAGCTTCCAGTCCCAGATATTAATAAAGATTTATGCTCTGTCGCTGGCATAAACTTTCTGAAACATGTTCTTGTAAAGCTTTAAAAAGCCAAGCACATTCTTCTGAGATACAGTATATTTCACTTACCAGTCTGATAAGTTCTTCTTTTATAAGCCTGGTGATTTCTGCCTTTGCTTTCTGCACAGCCAGTTCATTGGCACCTGGAGACAGAACAAGAAGAAACAAAATATTAGAATCTTTTCCCTACACAAAGCCTAAAAAGTAAAACTGAAAGTTACTTCTAGTAGCACCATGTAGGTTGCCAAACACATCTTAATAGTTTGCTGTTGAACTGTCTACTAGTGTTTATTACCGGGGCTGGTATTTTTTTTTAAACAAAGGACATACTTAAAATTTCAAGTCACATTTAACACTACCCACAAACACCTAAAACAGGTAACTTTGCAGACAAACTCACATCAGCAACAGAGCATGCCAGAGTAACCATAAGATTACTTGGGCCACAGGCTGCAGACAATAGATTTGAGCAGATATGATCCCTGCCCGGTGCTGCTGGATAACAGCACCATTTTGTCTCTTCTCCACGTCAGCTCAAATAAGGTCTCCTCATTTCCTCTAATTTTTTAGCACCAAGTGAATTCCTGTTTTTTTTTTTGTTTTGTTTTTTTTTTAAATATTTTCATATACAGCCACCATGTAAGGACTTTCACTCTGAGTAGGATGTGAAGACCTCTTGGGACCTACATCACTACAGCTCCATGATCTAACTGGCAAAAACTATCAAGACAAATGAGTGGCTTCCCTGGGTGCCCACACTTCCATAACCAAAGATGGTCTGGAGTGAGGACCCAATGGTTACTATCATAAGGATTCTCATGTCTAGTTTTACTCTGCACTGGGGACATTTTTTAAAATTTAAATACATCTGTCATACTTACTCTCTATAGCCAAGTAAATTTTTCGTTCTCCTTCCTTGGGCTCCTTGCCCGGAGGGAAATACGTTCCTCTGATTGTAATGGCAGCTTCAGAATATTCACTGATTCTCTGAAGTGCTTCCTTGGAGGTAACCTTCCACCTAGCAGTCTGCACAAGAAAAACGTGTAGAAAGAGGAACAGTGGAAAAGACATTTTATACAAAAGAGGAATCAGAGGGTTAAGCTGACATTCTAGACAGAAAACGTAGCAACAAAATTATATGGTGAGAGCTATTTAAACAGAAATGTGTTCCAGGGCAAATGGGTTTTAAACAGTTCTTTTAAAAATGAGTATCCACGTCCAAACGAATACCAAATACATTAGCACTGCTTCCCTTTATGTCAGGGGAATAAGAATGGGGGAGGAAAGAGAATGATCGATGTCCAGGACCACTGGAGAGAGCTAACCAGTGTCGCCGTTTCACTCTGTGGGAAGTTTACAAGCCAGAAGACTGAAGTGTGAGAAAGAGTACTTCATTCGCTTAGACACTGAGATTTCAACAGAAATAATCTTAGACACACTGTTACAAATTCTTTTCAAGAATGAGACAAATGTATCTTGTGTATCACCTACTATGATCTAGTGTACAAAAGGTAGAGGCATATGCAGAACAAAGTCAGGGCTAGGATATAGCCCATACAGTGGTTATGCGCATGCAATTCAGTATAATTGCATGAGTTTTCTCAATGGGACTCAAACATTTAAACTGTACTTGCATTAGGAAGAGCTGGCAGGAAAGAGCAAACTCACATCTCTCTCACTAATTCTACTAGTCAGGTGACCTTCTTATTTGTATTAGAATAGCACCAAGAGACCCCAATGACTGGTCAAGGCCCCACTGTCCGAGACAACATACAGATAGAGCAAAAGACAGTCCCTGTTCCAAGAGGCTTACAGTGGAGATTTTTTAGAAGCATAAATGGCAGTTAGGTGCCTAACTACTTTTTATGCCCCTGAAAATCTCCCCTAACAATCTTAGTTTAAGAAGAGATGTAATAATCAAGACATATGGGCCTGGACCAGAATTATGGTAGTGTGGCCAGAGAAAAAAAGGCCAGATCTTTTCAATATTATAGAGGAAGATGCAATAAGATGTAGATGCTGACTAGATCAAAGGCAGAGCTTCACATTTTCATGTGGTAAGGAACATTCTTAGAATGTGTCTGAAAGATTATACATCTCTTGCACTAGGAAAGAAAGTCAACAGATACATGCTGCAGATTACACAGTTGAGCTAATGTCACAGAGTTTTATGGGGATACAGCTGATAAAGACCCGAGATACAGATAAAACCTCTCTGTTGGAATAAACACATTATAAACTTGTACAAAGAGTCCGAGGTAAAGCACTGTGTTAAGTGATTGGCATTAAAATATGATTAAAGAAAAAAATTGATGCTTGCCTGTGGGAAGTCATTGATCTCTAATTCCTCCTCATATCTCTTAAACGATTCATTTTGTCCTCCCTCCTGTTTTTCTTCCTCTTGTTTTTCTATGGGCACATAATTAAGCTTGGCATTTATCTTTTCAGCCAGTTGCTCGGCAATAGTTTTGGCAGATACAGTAGGAGCCTGAATTGTGCCTCCTCTCAAGATAGCATTTGTAGCCTGCTGCATCACATCCTGTAATAAAAAGTCTACATTCATTACAAGGTACACAGAGATAGCAACATAAAAACCTGGCCTTTTCAGCACCAGAGTTTCATTACATTTCTACACCTAGTAAATGTTCATGTAGGCAGCTTCAACACTTCCCTCCCCACAAAAAGCCTTGCTGCATTTTCAACTCTAAATGCTATGGACATTCCAGACTGCCGTCAGCAAAACAAAATGTAATTTTAACTCATCCCACACACTTCTAGTCCAATTACCAAGCTAGGAAAATGAGCATCCACTCCTTCCTGCGATGGAAATCAACTCAGCAGTGCACAAGGACCGCTCTGACAATACACTTTGTTCTTTAGTTCAGTGGGTCTCAACCTTTCCAGACTGCTGTACCCCTGTCAGGAGTCTGATTTGTTTTGTGTATCCCCAAGTTTCACCTCACTTAAAAACTACTTGCTTACAAAGTCAGACATAAAAATACACAAGTGTCATAGCACACTATTACTGAAAAAAACTGCTTGCTTTCTCATTTTTACCACATAATTATAAAATAAATCAACTGGAATATAAATATTGTACTTACATTTCAGTGTACAGTATATAGAGCAGTATAAACAAGTCATTGTCTGTATGAAATTTTAGTCTGTACTGACTTTGCTAGTGTTTTTATGCAGCCTGCTGTAAAACTAGATAAACATCTAGATGAGTTGATGTACCCTCTGGAAGACCTCTGTGTACCCCCAGGAGTATGTATACGCCTGGTCGAGAACTGCTGCTTTAGTTCATCCAAGACATTATACATTGTGAACTGAAATCCCTCAACACTAAACAAGAAACTTTTACATAACTTTCACAGCAATATATTCTAAAAAGCTTAAACTTTCAGATGAACATTATTAATGCTTTATAGCAGCAGTGAGTTGACTGCTAACTAGGAGTTAGATTTGGATCAAAATCTCCTCCTCCCCCCGAGCCCTCTGCTAAGAATCAGAGGTTCATGGTGACTATGTTAATTTCAATTGTGGAAACCTCAAAAACTAACAAACCACCTTCTGCAAAATGCTACTAAAGTTCATATACATTTTAAATTAAATTACAGAGTTCTACAACCAAGAGAAAACGTATTGTATATTGCATACTTCAGCAGACAGAGATATTTTGTAATTCTAATAATGTTAACAAATCCCTTAGTCACTACTGGTAAAATTAGTTATAAATTAACCCCTTTGTGTCAAAGCAGATCAGAGTTCCAGTTTTTGTGCTAATGCATTTTGTCACAGCAAAAAGATTACAGAACGGATAGTCAAAGACTCATATGATTTACCATTAAGTATCGAATAAAGAAGCTAAATAGAACAATACGTTAACATGGCTGTAAAACAAACATACATTCTATTAAACATTTAGTAAAAAATGGTAGCTTGGTAGAGAGCGTGACCTTAAAGTGAAAAGGGACCAATACTTGTGCCTCTGCTCCAAGATTCTTCTGAGCATTAATTCTTAAAGCTAGCCTTTTGGCAATTTCCAGTTTTTCTGCATTACCAGCTGTTGGTGTAGGAACATTAGATGTTCCTGGTGCTGCCATGTCTTTAACTCTCTTTTTTGAATTGAACATGCTCTCAATTTGTTCATCAATCTAAAGAACAGAACAATGATATCAGTACATTTAGCATCATGCAATTCTTGTCTACATATGGAAAGAAAACATCAGCGTGCATTTACTTTATTTTTCAAAAAATAAATTTTGACTCTTGCAACAATAAACGTTGCCAAAGCCTTCTCAGAACTACAGTGCAACAATGAGGAAGGATGATCTTTTCGTCAAGAAACAGACTGGGCATCAGGAGATTGGAGATCTCTTTCTGGCTGTGCCACAGATTTACTTTCTACCTTTAACAAGGGATTTATACCAAGTCCTTCAATTTCACACTAAGGTTAAGGTTAAGGACTTTGAGATTCTCACATGGGAAGTACCATTTAAGTGCAAACTGATACACCAAATTATGTAAGCAATCTCACTCTTAAACTGGGAGAGGCAGAGGGGGGCAGCATTCACACTGTGAAAACTACAGAGCTGGTTTGTGAGGGAGGATTTCCAGCAGCAGTCTTTTACAGCCCTTGTACCAGTAGTCAGAGTAATTTTCCAGTTCATGGAAAAAGGTAGCAACTATTAAGGAAAAGTACCTAATATGGATTTAGAAATGGGAAAAGCTGCTGTATATTTCTTTCAAGCACTATACTACAAGACTATTGTGAATGAGTGCAACCATTTTATTTTGTGCAAGATGATTAACTTTGCAAAGAGGACAAAACTGCTTGTGCCCTTTTGAATGAAATAATATCCGTATTTATCTTATTTATAAAATACCAATAAGTGACAAACAGCAGATTTTTAACTCCTTATGAGGTCTATACCCTCATATATTAAAAGGAAAGGCAGATTTACATACAAGATGTGTGAAACAGCAGAAATCCATGCCTTCTGCAATCTGTTATTAGATGGAGCTGTATTTGTATGGGTTATTTTAATGAAAAAAATGTAAACACTTTTTTCCCTAATGCTTACATCAAGAGCGGTATCCTCATCATCTGAATCCTGCAAGCCAAGAGCAGCTTTTTGTAGTTTCTTTCGCTCATTAGCCAAAGCGTGTTCTGTTTCATCAAACTTGAATCCTTTGCCAGAGAACCCGCTGCTCTTTTTAATAGTTTTCCCCTCCTATAAAACAGGTATGTTTATTTTAAAAAGTCACTTCAAATACTAAAAGTTTTAAAAGACACTTCCAGAAGGAGTAAAACAATTGTGAATACAGATTATTTAACTGATGACGTTAAATGAAAAAAAAAACCAAGACAAAAAGTAGGACATTTATCAGGCTTTTCAAACCTTGAAACAACTATTTTACAATGAAAAATTTAACAGCTATTTTATATCGAGTAGATGTAAACAAATTTTATTTTTGAGTAATACAAGTGTATATACTAAAATATCCCCTAAGATAACAGAATTCTCTCTTTGGCAGACAAAAAAACCATTATTTTAAACTTTTGAACGATGTGCTCAAATACTGTGATGGTGTGACCAATATAAATACTACAGCATCCTGGTTGTCTTTTATATGATTTCTGACAAAATAAAGTCTCAAGACAGCCACATACATATGGTTACAACATTCAAATTCACAAGAAGAGTCTTGAAAACGCTTCAGACCCCAATCCTGCAAACATTTAACACCTATTTGACCTCACACATGACTAGCCCCAAAGAAGTTAGTGAGATTACTTATGCGTGTAGAGTTGTGTGTGCCCAGAACTGGGACCCAAGAGTGCAAAGTAGCAAAAGCACAACACATCAAGAAGGAAAAAGGTTACTTGCAGCCTTCTGTTGGTCTTTGAAGTCACTCCAGAGCTTCTCCAGCTCAGCAGGAATTGGTTTCCCTGACAATTCCAAAGCCTTAATTATATCACCAGCATACCGTGCTTGATCTTCAGTAATGAAAGTGAATGCAAATCCCTATCGAACATTAATAAAAAATGTGAATTTAATCAGTATTAATAATCCTTTAAGACCCTTGACCTCTTATTCTACTGAAGCATCGTAGCACAGGTAGAGCTGTTAAACTGCATTTTTTTAAATATACACTTCCTTTTTAAGAGGAATTTGAACAAATTGGGGCTGTTGATAAATAGCAGTTAACTCACGCAATTAAAAAAAGAATCAATAAAAAAAACTGCGATTAATCACAGTTTTAAATCACACTTAAATAGAATATCAATTGAAATTTAATTTTGATTTTTTCTATTCATATATATATATATATATATAGAGAGAGAGAGTATTCTGTAATTGAAATCAAACTGTATATTATTTTTTATTATAAATATTTGCACTGTAAAAATGATAAAAAAGAAATAGTATTGTTCAATTCACCTCACACAAGTATTGTAGTGCAACCTCTCTGTGATGAAAGTGCAACTTACAAATGTAGTTTTTTTGCTACATAACTGCACTCAGAAACAAAACAAATGTAAAATTTTACAGCCTGCAAATCCACTCAGTCCTACTTCTTGTTCAGCCAATTGCTCAGACAAACAAGCTTCTTTACATTTACAGGAGATAACGCTGCCTTCTTATTTACGTCACCAGAAAGTGAGAACAGATATTTGCATGGTATTTTTGTAGCTAACATCGCAAGGTATTTACATGCCAGATATGCTAAACATTCACATTCCCCTTCTTGCTTCGGTCACCATTCCAGAGGAGATGCTTCCATGCTGATGACACTTGTTAAAAAATAATGTGCTAGTTAAATTTGTGACTGAACTCCTTGGGTGAGAATTTTACATCCCCTGCTCTGTTTTACCCACATTCTGCCATATATTTCATGTTATAGCAGTCTCAGATGATGACCCAGCACATGTTGTTCATTTTAAAAACACTTTCACTGCAGATTTGACAAAATGCAAAGAAGGTGCCAATGTGAGATTTCTAAAGATAGCTACTGCACTCAACCCAAGGCTAAAGAATCTGAAGTACCTTCCAAAAATCTGAGAGGGACAAGGTGAGGAGCATGCTTTCAGAAGTCTTAAAAGAGCAA
This sequence comes from Gopherus flavomarginatus, assembly GCF_025201925.1. NCBI lineage: Eukaryota > Metazoa > Chordata > Testudines > Testudinidae > Gopherus > Gopherus flavomarginatus. The sequence continues at coordinate 12,223,668 of NC_066623.1, forward strand.
CACTCCAATGCGGAAACTCCAGGATCCGAACCACCAAAAAAGAAAAATCAACCTTCTGCTGGTGGCATCTGACTCATATAATGAAAATAACATGCATCGGTCTGCACTGCTTTGGATTGTTATCGAGCAGAACCTGTCATCAACATGGAGGCATGTCCCCTGAAATGGTGGTTGAAGCATGAAGGGACATGTGAATCTTTAGTGCATTTGGCACGTAAATATCTTGCGACGCCAGCTACAACAGTGCCATGAGAACACCTGTTCCTACTTTCAGGTGACGTAAACAAGCAGCGAGCAGCATTAGCCCCTGCGAATGTAAACAAACTTGTTTGTCAGAGGGCTTGTCTACATTACCCGCTAGATCGGCAGGCAGCAATCGATCCAGCAGGGGTCGATTTATCGCATCTATCGACTGCTGAGCGCTCTCCCGCCAACTCCGGTACTCCACCAGAATGAAAGCGAAGCGGAGATGACGGGAGAGCACCACGGTAAGTAGAGCTAGGTACGTCGACTTCAACTACGCTATTCACGTAGCTGAAATCGTGTATCTTAGATCAACCCCGCACGGTAGTGTAGACAAGCTCTGAGTAATTGGCTGAACGAGAAGGACTGAGTGGACTTGCAGGCTCTATAATTTTACATTGGTTTATTTTTGAATGCATTTTTTTGTACATAATTCTACATTCTTAAGTTCAACTTTCACGATAAAAAAGAGATTGCACTTGTATTAGGTGAATTGAAAAATACTATCTTTTGTTTACAGTGCAAATACTTGTAATCAAAAATAAATATAAAGTGAGCACTGTACACTTTGTATTCTGTGTTGTAATTGAAATCAATATATTTGAAAACGTAGAAAACATCAAAAATATTTAAATGGTATTCTATTATTGTTTAATTGTGTTTAATTTGTTTAATCGTGTGATTAAATTGACAGCCCTAGAACTAACTTAGCTTAGCATGTAAAGTGATACAATAATTCAAGCATTCACAATGAAATCTAAACCTTTTTATTTCAGTCTGGTCATGGTTGTAAGTTTAGAACATGAAATCTTCTGAGGTCATTCATGCACATTACCAAGCATGAACAGTATCAAATGTTCAGCAACAGAGCCAAACTCATGCGGAAATCTTACGCCAGTAAGAATTTCCTAAGCGCCACACAAATTTGGTTCAGAACAGGAGGCTCAGTTTTAAAATAGAAACCACTGTCTTATTCCTGATGTCTCTAAAAACCTCACAGCATTCTTTTATTATGTATTAATATTTGTATTACTGTGGTGTCTGACTCTAGCATCCCTTCTCAAATACCAAAGAAACATTCTCTTCTCCCAATCCCTGTTTCCGATAACTATATTAGTAGTTAATTAGTACTATAGTAGTTAACTCAAACAGGGCAGGGTTCTAAACACAGTTAAGAAGAACAAATAATTACTTTTACATACTTTGTTCCCAGCTCGTCCAGTTCGGCCTGCTCTGTGCACATAATCTTCATAATGGTTGGGACAGCTATAATTGACTACCAGCATTAGTTGCTTTACATCCAAGCCTCGTGCTGCTACAGATGTGGCCACAAGAAGTTTGCATACACCGTTCTTAAAATCATTAATTATGCTGTCTCTGTCGTATTGATCAATACCTGCAAGGAGCCACACAAAATAGCTCATTTTAAAACACTGTTTGATTTAAATTTTATGCACTTATTTTCTTTCAGTTTTGAATAATAAAAAGCATCCTTACAGAGGCTCAGGGAACCCTCACCAATTATTTAAAATGCCAAAACCTAATACAAAATTCAATTAACTCCAGAACAATAAACCATTTAGTTTCTGCACTACAGTAGCCTGAGCAAAATTATTTATGCTCCACTCTGTGTTCTAGACAGGTTTCCACCACCTACATTTTAAAATTACTACTGCATGACAGAGAAATGAAACAGCCACTAGTTTTGTGCACTCTGCAAAAACCCATTTTATACTCTCTATATTGGTCTGCAATAGCAATGAATTGCTATTCTCAGAGATGTGTTACTGCCAGACCAGTTCATAATCCTGCTGCATACAGATATAGTATGGCGTTTTATAGGTTAAAAATGCCATGTCAATTGCAGTTCCATTCAAACTGTGAGAAGAATATACGTCTCTCAAATGAAAGGCCACAGAGGCGAGGGAGATAATATTCCAAGGTCTATAATGGTATTGTATGGAAATCAAAAATTAAAATTTATTTAAAAATTACCCAATCCTATTATTCTAGTTTAAAATAATGTCAGCCCTTAAGATTGCACACTACCTCCGTGAAGTGACATGCAGGGATAAGAGGCTCTCATTAAATCTTTCAGCAGCCCATCAGCATGTTCCTGTTTATCGACAAATATGATGACTGATCCTTTCTCTTGATAATGTCCCAGAAGCTCAAGTAACTTCAAGAACTTGTTCTCTTCTTCTATCACGATCTGAAAAGCAAACAGAACGAACAAAGTAGAGAGACATTGCACCTTCAACTGGATTATGGGTATTACAAAACTCTTAACTCCTTTTACTGGGCTTTGATTACACTAATACTGTGAACAGAAGCTGGATTTTCTTCATGTTCATCCACAGATAGAAGTGGGAATAATATCAAAGCTGCCAGTGAGCTAAGCTGGTCAAAACCTAGTAAAGAAACTAGTTACATTACTATCCGCAAAGGGAAGGGGGGGGAGGGAGGAGGGAGTTAATTATAGCAGAACAGCATAGGGCATAGTTGGGGAAGCCTGGATGAAGCAGGGGCAGGAGTCCCAGCTGGAGGTGGGTAGTAGGAGTGAGGGGCTCACCTCAGTGTGCAGCCCTCCATTAAGCTTCTGCCTGTGATATATGTACACAGCAGCATAGGGCAGGAGACAGCAAGGAGCAACTTCTTACATGTTAATGGCTTCTAAAGGGATGAGTAGGAGCAGGGGAGCTAGATGTTCTGGGGAATGGCGAGGGAGGTGGTGAAGAAGGAAAGAGACATGCCAGTAATAAAACTGTCAGGGTTTTGGGACATAATCCATGGATGAAATTTCTTACCAGACCTGTTAAAACTACACATTGCAAACATTAAAAAGCACAACCATTATCCCCATTTCCATATAACAAAATGTACAAGAGAAGCACTTAGGAATCACATATTAATCACGTGGCCTAGTGAAAAGACCATTGGACTGAGGCTTTTCCTAGCTTTGCCACTGGCCTGCTGGGTAACTTTGGGTAATTATGTCACCTCTCTGTGCCTCAGTTTCCCATCTGTAAAAGGGGAAAGTTGTGTAAAGTTCTTTGAGATCTACCAATGAACAGCACTGTATAAAAGCTTGGGGATGGTCTACACTGAAAGCTTGTATCAGCATAGCTACATTTCAGTAGCGTGAAAACTCCACTCCCCTGTGAGATGTAGCTATGTCAACCTAAATCTCTGGTACAGGTAGCACTAGATTGACAGTATTTTTCAATCAACCTAGCTACCGCATCTCAGGAAAGCAGATTGACTACAGGAAGGGTTCTCCCATTGCTGTAGTTAGTGTCTACAACGAAGTGTTGCAGCTGTGCCACTGTAGCATTAAGTGTAGACAATCCTAAGGCCATGTCTACACTTACAGCAGCACAGCTGTTCCACTGTAAACTTGTAAGATTGCTCGGGTAGTCGCATTATGCCAACAGGAGAAAGCTCTCTCATTGACATAACAAAACCAGCAAAACAAGGGGCAGTAGTTATGTCATCAGGAGAGCGTTTCCCGCTGACACAATGTCCAGCAAACTTATGTCGCTCAACAGGTGTTTTTTTTCCATACCCCTGAGCGATAAGTTTTGCCAACATAAGTGCTAGTGTAGACATGGCATAAGTTTTTGGAATATTAGCTACACACAGGAGCATATCAACTGCAAACGTAAATGAGGAATAAAGCTGTCTAAATGATTATTAACTCCTACCACTGAACATTTTTCTTTCTGTTTTAAAAAAAACCTAGAAATTAAATGGCAAAATGCTTCACTAATGGAGAGTTAAGGTTGTGTGGTGACAGCTTGTGCCCTGCCAGAATATTAGTTCAGCAAACCTCAAACTTCTCCAAACCTGGAAATACAGACTTAAGGTGAACACCCTGTAACACATGGCTAGAAAGGGTTAAACATTCTGCAAAATAAACAACCCTCAAAAGACATGTGGGGAGATAATGTTTGTGTCTTTGTATATTTACATATGTCTGAGTAGGGTCGACAATGTATCGAGTGTCCCTGTATATGCTGTACTCTGATAGTTCAGAGATCAAAAGAACATCCCAGCATTTAAATAAAATGTAAAAACGAGATCTCAGTATTCATCTCTTTGAAATATACTGTGAATGGTGAAGGAACAAGCAAATTGCCTTATGTTAATTCTATAGCTAAGTACCAGTGATGGACCTCCTTCAGAGTCATCCTAATTACCTTTTGTTCCCGGAGGAACTCCCAACTTGCCAAAGAGGACATGAAATCATATAAAAGATCCTTGGGTCCTGATTCTGTCATCTCAGATCTGCTTAAGCTTCATCAGGGGAAGTTTGAGTCGCAAGACTGAGGTCTCAGTTATGCTGGTACACCCTGAATATGATGTTTAAACATTGGACTATATATAACCTATGAACTGAATTCTAAAGAAACTCTTTGCAACAACAAAGCTCACCAACTCCGCTGTGAATCTAAACCTCAATGAACAGAACTCATGTCTGTGTGTATATTGATCTTTTAACCATTCTCTCTCTCTCGTTTTTTAATAAATTTTAGTTTAGTTAATAAGAATTGGCTGTAGCGTGTATTTGGGTAAGATCTGGAATATTCAATAACCTGGGACGGAATGTGTCCATTCCTCTGGGATTGGTAGAACCGTTTCTTTTATATGATGAAAGAAGATTTTCAGGAATCTTCATCATATTTGACTTAGATACCTGGATGGAAGCCTGAGGCTGGATCACTAAGGGAACTGTGTTGTTTGGACTTCTGAGTAACCAGTAAGGTACTAAAGAAGCTGTTTTATGCTGGCTTGGTAAATCTAAATCCTGGAATATCCACCAGCTTTTTTGGGTTTGTCTGCCCCATTCTTTACAGTTCACCCTAATTGAGTGACCATAGCTGGCTCCCACAGGAACTCCGGTCACCCACCCACTCAGCCGTAACTCTGCTCTCTGAGCAATGCCCCATAACACACATACACTGTCTTTTCACTGTAATGGACAGGCACAAACTGCACTTCCCTTACGCTCAAACACTGGGTCTATTCCACCGACAGAATACTACATTTGTAAAATTTAACAGCAACTTCAGACAACTCCTTCATACTAGCACACAAGATACCACCTAAACTTATATTTTCCCCTACCTATCATTAAATCCACAGACTGCTCTCCTGTCCCACCACCACTATTGATAATACCCATGGCAAGAAGACCCCAGGGCCCTGTTACTGACAGCCCACACAATTCTGTATTGCAATGATGCAGACTGAAACCTCAAGGTACACATGCACCTCTTTCTTCTGAGAGCACACAGGGGTACTCAGATCTCCTCATCACAATCACAGCTCTTTCAAGCTGCCCCAGTTTATTCCTCCACCATTCAGTACAGCTACACATAATGCAGTGATCGCAGCTGAGGGCATGCTGACAATTCCCAATGGCTATTGCTAGCTCCAGGGGCGCAAAGCTAAGGCTGAATGGGTATTTACCTTAACTCTATTTCTTGATTTTCAGAAGTTTAAATTGTGCTGAGTTCAACGTTCTGGAATGGCATAACCTATCACTAGGCAATCTGAACTCCGCATTAACCAAGCTTTTTGCCATGTAACTGCATTAGTACTCACTAACATACCTGATACATTGCTACAAAAATGGTAATGTTCTAATGAAAAATGGCACATGAAAGAAGACACCCCAGAGTAGCGCAGCAAAGTGACTATTAGGAAAACCAAAATGACTCTACAAATATAACTTCATAGTTATCCATTGATCTGGGCTGCAATTATTTGGCAAGGCAGTTGTTTTCACACTCAGAGAATGTGGTCATCAGAGATAGGCCAGGATAATAAACATTATTTGATTTAAACATTCCATTATAAACTTTTGTAATCATAAAAACAAGAAAGGCCACAAATTAAAACCTACTTTAATGTAGCAATTCCTTTTAAACCCCTTTTGCTTTGTTTGAAGAAAAATAGTATTTACTAGGATTTAACTGACAAACCATAAGATATTACCATATCAGTGGGATGTTTGAAAATTTAAAGAAACAACTGCACCATCTGCTGAGTCCAACAGTCTAAAAATTCACAAGATAAGAAGCACCTGTACAACGAATGAACTGTGGAATATATATTTTTAAAACATTCTTCATTACAGTTGCCATTTCTGAACTTCCATATAATCTAATGTCACGTTAACTAGGATGGCAGCTCAGAAATGCCACTTACCTGTGACCGACCATATACATTTAATATTTTACTCAGAGTGAGGACTGCTTGCCTCGTGAGAACTTTCATGCTGCTGAGCTAGCCAAAATAGGTGTTATTTTCTTCTAAGTACTAGAAAACATTTCTGGAAATCTTCTGTATCTCCCACAACTCATTACACCAAATAAACAAGTTGTATCCCTCAGGCATACATGCAAGGGGGAAAATAAAATTATGTCAGTAAATAAGATCAATAATATACTGTCCTTTCCAGTCAATTCCAAGAAACCTATTACTTTTTCAAGTCAATGATTTACTACTTCATTGAGTGAAAATATTAGAAAAGCATTTTTAATGGTTTAAAGCCCACAAAATATCCAGAGGTAAAACAGCCTTTAGTATATGGTTTTGCATTCAGTATTAAATATTCTTCCAGAAATGTCTTGCCACTAATGAAACAAAAGATAAAAGACGCAGCAATGCAATACTCACCACCTCTTGTTCCACATCAGAACAGACAACACTCCTGCCCCCAACTTGTACCTCAATTGGCTTATTCAGAATACGGCGAGCTAATGCCTCCATAGCTCTGGGGAAGGTGGCAGAGAACATGACTGTCTGACGATCAGGTCTGATGTTATCTACAATGCGCATGACCTGGATGAAAAGTAAAAATTACGGTTAATACCAAAAACTGTTCTACACAAGGCGGAATGGACCTCACACACACATTTGCCTGTCAGTTTTAAAACTAAGGAGTAACGGCTTTGCACAGAATATAAATATCCTTTTGGAAGTTTTATCTTCCAGAGTCTCTGTATTCTCACTGGAAAAGCAGCAGAAATTGCTGTACTCGGTAGAAACACCACAGAAAAGGAAAAGGGTGGGATGCTGTAGTGCTCCTCTGAGGCACAACACAAACCTCAGCCCATGGGAACAAGGGTGGTGGCTTCCCAACTCTAGAGTAAAATGTCCCTTGGCGTAACCTAGAAGCCCCAAGCTACCTGTGAAATGAGGCCCCACCACCCGGATTCACTGTAGTGCTATAATCCTGTCACTTCCAGGGCTTATCCAAGGAGATAATGGAGCCTCTAAGGAAGCCAGCAACAGCTGTACACAATGCCTGCTCTGAGGGAATAATCCCCAGCCATCTATGGGGCTACAGAAGAGTTCAACAGCCCATTTCAGGTCTCTAAAACAACCAATACATAGAAATATATGTACTCAGGAAAACCACACATGCTTTCTGACAGACAAGAGGTTATTGGATAACTTAAGTATGCCATGATTAAGGCTACGGTTGAGTCATGGGTATTTTTAGTAAAAGTAACGGGCAGGCCACAGGCAATAAACAAAAATTCACAGCCCGTCACTTGCACTATGAATACCCATGACTAAATATTGGGGGGGTGGGGGGGGGGGGGGCTGATCAAGGGTAGCAGGCGGGGCCAGCAGCACCATCTGTCAGGGACCAAACATCAGCTGCTCTGGCCACCCCCAAGACCACTGCTCAGACGGTCCCCTGGGCCAGCTGCACTGGCCGCTGCTCAGGCAGTCCCCAGGGCCAGCTGCCCAGGGCTACCCGAGCAGCAGCTGGTGTGGCTGTCCCTGGCCACGCCTAATTAGCTGGCTCCAGAACCAGCTGCTTGGGCAGCCCTGGCGTCAGCCACACTGACCACTGCATAAGTCACGGAGGTTGTGGAAAGTGTGGGGGGGGGAGGGAAGGAAATAGCTCAGTAGTTTGAGCATCAGCCTGCTAAACCCAGGGTTGTGACTTCAATCCTTGCACGGGGCCATTTAGGGATCTGGGGTAAAAATCTGTCTGGGGATTGATCCTGCTTTGAACAGGGGTTTGACTAGATGACCACCTGAGATCCCTTCCAACCCTGATATTCTATGAGACATGGAGCCCTAGTCATGATCAATGCAAAAACTCAGTCAGCTTACAAACTGTCACCCAAAATCAGCACGCCTTGCTGACCAGGTGTTGGTAGTCTCATCATATGACAGCACTGATAATATATATGTATAATCCAATTAATTCTCCCCCTCTTTGCCTGTGCCCCACAAAATCCTTTAAGCAAGAATAATGTCCTCAAGTCTAGCATGTCCTTAAGTCACTTCCATTGCCATCTCTCCACCACCACTACAATCAAAACTTAAAATCCACTGGGCCATTCATTACCTGAGGTTCAAAACCCATGTCAAACATTCTGTCTGCTTCATCCAGTACAACATATGTAACTCTGCGAAGGTTTGTCACCCGACCTGTGAAAAAGGAGCAGGGAAAAAAGAGGAATCAATATCATACAGAAGTCTCTTTCCCCTCAGGAGTAATTTTAAGTAAAATGTTAAGTATTCTGACTAGCTTCTAACAAACATATAAAAGTTAAATAGGGTGGGTTTTTTTGTTTTAAAGAATTCACCATATGTGTTTTAAATTTCTCGTTCTGACGACATATACATTCTGGCAAACGTGTAAAGATGCACATGGCCCTTTATTTTGTCAAACTCTTCTCGTGCGTACCATCATAGGGCCAGAAGAACCTGTAAAATTCAGAAAACAGCCCTCGCCAAAACACATCATAAAACTAAGACTGAGATGAAGCAACGAGCCACATCAGCCATTATCTGACAGCGCCACCTAGGAAAAAACATATTAGAGATTACAGCGCATGTGTGGAAGGCAAAGTTCCAGTTCTAACTGATGAAGCCTCACAAAATTTCCCTCTATATTATAATCTGCAATACTTCATTGGATTTAGAAATAATGACTTGAGGATATTCATAACTATTTGTAGCTAACTGCTAATAGAATAATAAAGTGTAACCAACGTTTTATTAACAAACATATACAGATTTAAACCTATTAAACCCACAAAGATAAAAAGTAACAAGAACCCCAGTCTTTAGTACAAGTGGAATCAAAGCAAGCAAAAAAAGTTGTACATCTGTACACATCTCATTTTGAAATGGTCATGGATAAACAAGTTACTAGCCTTCCCAAGCAGCGGAAAAAGGTATCCCTTAAAGAGTGAAAATAAAAACATCAAGAGGTAAAAAAAAACGTGAAATCAATCATGTTATCTTTAAAACATGTTTACACAAGAATACATTGGATTTTAAGCAATAATATGGTGATACTTTATTGTCTGTTCTCAGACAAAGTAGGAATTTCACATTTCCCTACAACGGTCACTCAAACTGGTACCTTTATCAAATTAGGTGAGAACCTTTTTCTTTTAAATGTAAACTATAGCTGTCAAGTCCTCAAATTACTATTTTAAAAAATATAATGCGATACTTTAAAGATTCAATTCACACTTAGTGATCCAAAATAACATTTCTTAAAAATCTACATATTTAACATATTATTTGCATCCCCAAATAATAACTCTGCAAAATTACTTGGGAACAGCATTAATGTACCTACCTTTGACGGTTTAAGTCTTGGAAGCCCAGTTCTATAAGTCTTGAAGGGACTTTTTCCACAGAAGTTAAATAATGTCAACAGTTTATTAGTGGTTTGATGTGGAATATTTTAATAATCAAATGTTGTCTAACAAGCATGCAATGATTACAGTAAGCCAAAGCCTCTTAAAGCTGCAGTATCTCATTTTAACCTATGCAGGTATTTGATCTAGGAAGACACTAGTTTTAATTTTAAAATTTTTAAACATTTTAAACAGAAGACCATTCAGATAACAATTTGTTTTTTAGCAACAGATAAAGGCAGAGTCTTCTGTACAGCAAAAGTGAACTGCTGTTAAGTTGTGCTAATGCTGAAGATCTGTTATTGGACAATGGAAAGTCAAAATAAGCAAGCATTACGTAAGTAATCCTTCCTTTACCTACAGGCTTGTCTACATGGCAAGTTAGTCTGCAGCAAGCTAGATTGTGAATCCACAGCACACCAGCTTGCTGAACAGTAACTTCCCCTGTGAATACTGCTACCACACACTGAAAATGAGAGCAGCTTGACTTACTAGTAATTTAATGCATAGTAATCCAAGCCAGTCTGTAGGATTTTCAGTGAGCAACAGCAGTACCACACGGGACGTTACTGCACAGCAAGCTGGTGAGGTGTAGATTCACAACCAAGCTTGCTGCAAAATAGCTTGCCATGTAGACAAGCCCTAAACTACCCCAAAGTACCAGAAATTTGGAGTAAAGAGTTATAAATTGACTGTGCATACAAACTCTTAGAAATTCTTCAAGCATGTTACAATGCCTGTCCTTCAAAAAGGAGCTAATAATTTAATAGAGCCATTTTCATTGCTGTACATTCTCAAATGCCACAAACAGATATCACAGCTTCAAGAGATGCAAATAAATACCAGAAGACAATTTATATTAAAAAAATTCCCGATTGTTCATTAGAATTACAAAATAAATATATAAAAATCTCTCTAAAGGAATAAAGTTTCTACTCACCATTATTAGCTGCTAACATGTCAATCATACGTCCAGGTGTGCAAACAATAATTTCAGCACCTCTTTTTAGTTCAGCAATCTGATTTTAAAAACAATAAATTAAATTTAACAAAACCATTTGAAGTTTTTATGGATATCAGAGATTGAATGATTTAAGTAATGGTTAATCACTGTGATTAGAAACATTCATGTTTAACAATAATTTACAACACTGGTAGAACATGGATTATTTATTTGAAGATTTTGTTTGGCAATTTCCTTAGTGTTTGGAAATAACTTTTTAAAATAATGATTTATGAAGACCTGGAGTTGCCACAATCAAGAGCAGTGCACATGAAAGGGCTATGATTCCTACACAACTTAGCGTTCATCCATATATTACAGAAAACTCTGCATATTAGGACAATTCATGTAGGGATCTTAAAATATCTCTACAGCTGTGAATATATTAAGCCCTATTACATATGGTTATGGAATTTTACAAATCCTGTAGTTTCCATGGGTTAAAAAACACTGGGTAACTTCAAAATTAATCCATCAAGCTTTATGAAAATAGTCAAAAAGCATTATTCACTAAAGACAAAATCAGATTAAGAGTTCATCAGCCTTCTTTTTTGAGATAGGAGATACCAAAAAAGTTAGGGAACTTTTTGGAAACAGGAAACCATTATTTCAAACTATCATATCCCAAAAATGCTTTACTTAATTACCACCAAATTATATTAAAAAAATATACTGTCAGACACATGGGCCCATACATGAGAAACTTCAAACAGACTGACTGACTTCTGGCAACATATGCTTGTGTGCATGTACAAAGGACAGGTGCTGATGGTAGTAGTGAGAGGCAGTCAAAAGCAGGCTTTTAAAAGAAACCTAGTCGCTACATAATCTCCAACATATAGAGAAAATAAAAAATGAGAGTTCAGAACTAAATAATGGATTTATGGGAAACACCCACTAAGAAAGGTTGGTAAATGACAGAAGTTATGAGATTTCTGATAAACAAAATATGCTTTAAGTGTACCTGTTCACTGATTCCTGTTCCTCCATAGACACAGACAACTCTAAACCCAAGTGTCTTTGAGAACTTCTTACATTCCTTGGTAATTTGTAAAGCCAACTCTCGAGTTGGGGTCATGATGACAGCTGAAAACAAAGATATTAAAACCGTAACCACAAAAAATTTAGATGATCCTTTACATGGTAAAAATTGAACCTTTATGGTGAAGCTTAAGCCATCTCTTTTAGACTAATACAACTGTACTGTATAAATTAATTGTCTGTACATTTAAAAACCCTTATTTCAAGAGATCTATAGTAGCTGAGGCTACCCTGGAATTAAAAATAAACTTGACTATAGCTCCAACAACCCAATGACAGCAGGATAAACAAGGGGGAAAATTCCTCCTTTAAAAAGGTATGTGGAAATGTGTAGTTGAGCGGAAATACAAAATATTCCTCAAGTACAAACCATACAGCAAAATACATTTTTGTGGCTTATTGTGTTGGCAGAACCTTCAGTGCTCACTTTAAGAAAAAAAGCCTCTCCAGGTTGACGTATAGTCATGAAATACATGTTTCTCCAAAAACACCAAGAGAAGAACTGAAGGCCCCTCTGAAAACCTTACAGAAGTGCATGAAGAAATATCTCACAAAACAAACCGAGAATGCTGTACTTCAGGTCCTAATGAGTAAGAGGACTTGCACTGACTGTTAAAATCATGTAGCAGCCCTGTGTCAATTTCCAATGAAAAAACCAAAGGGTTCAAACTTTCCTTTCATTCTTCCTAACAAGTTGTTCCATATAAAGAGATAAGTTAAGTAAAAAAAATCCCTCAATGAACATGAAACAGAAGGATGTACAATGAATCTATTCGCCGAATCAGAGCTTAAAAACCGAGCTGTGCCAGAAGAAATGTTTGCAGTAGGTTCTGTGCCATTATCCCAGACCTCTGAGGATCCTCATTCTACCTTCTGGAAAGGGGAGATCAGTTCTGAAGTTAAACATTAGTACAGGGAATTTATACCATGCACAGAGTTCTATTGTCATGATATATCATAGCCACAACTAGTGTATTTAAACACAGTTCACTAGAAAATCAAAATAAATACAGAAGTTTAAATTATGGTATACAAGACTTAATAAAAAATATAAATTACAATCTGTCAAAATCTGAAAACAAAGATTTGTACCTATTGGACCTTCTCCTTCTTCTAATGACCTCTGATCCATGATGTGTCTGAACATAGGCAACAGAAATGCAATAGTCTTTCCACTTCCTGTTTTAGCAATGCCAATCAAGTCACGTCCATTCATAATGGCTGGTATAGCCTGAGCCTGGATGGGAGTGGGCTTTTCATAGCCATGTCTCAAAGAAAGAAAAACAAGTACTGTCAGGAGCAAAAAAGGACTTCTCATGAATTACACATAATCCTGCTGAAAAGATTTACATATTCAACTTGAGTGGAAGCTTTAGTTCCGTGCAAAAATACAGCACAACAAACAGAGTGAAGAAACGTGGGTTATGTAATTAGTGTGAAAGAATAGTTTATAATTGCCCAGAAGAGCAATCCTGAGTGAACACCTTAATCTAGATGGTTGGTATACATGGTGCCATACAATGAGAATATGTATGTATGAATGAAATAAACAAACAAACAAACAAAGTATCCTGCCCTGAACACTCCACAGTCTTAAGGACACAATGGAAACAACTAATATTTTGGTTCAGAAATTGTTCACTTACTTCTTAAGAGAACTGAGAATCTTCATGGAAATACCACACTGTACCCAGGTTTTGATTGGCTTGGGGCAGCCTTTTCCCTTGACTACAATGCCCTCCATTTCCAACCTGTATACATTTACCTCTGAAAAAACACACTCTGAATTAATACATAATCAAACTAAGTATTTCTCTGCTATCTTATTCAAAGTCTACTTGAAATGTACTTTCTCCTAACATGATGCAACAGATTTTAGCTAGCTACAAACACAGATGCTGAGTATGTAGAAAGTGTAGCAGAAAAAACTTTCAATGAGAAGGTCACAAATATAACTAAATGGAAAGTAACAGTATATCAGTAATACTCACTGATGAGGTGATTAAACCTCCCCGCCCCACCTCTGGCCTGTTAAGTTGCACAATGAAAATTCCCTTGCACACTTCAATTCCTCTCTGTAACTAATAGTTGGGTTGCTGCTTTATGTTAATACCTCTTAAATTATAGCCTGTACTTTCCTTCTTGATGGTCCACAGAATTTTGGCTTTATGTCCAAAGGACAAGACCTAAAGAACTCACAGGTGCCTTGCATATCTAAATTTGACAGAGACTTCTTCCATTAAAACTACCCTACAAAATTCATTTTTATTTGCCATTACCATCTAGCGTCATTTTAGCCAACTCTGGAACTTCAACATAGAAGTTTTTCCTGAAGGGCTCATATTCTATCTTTCCATGATCCACTGGTTCCAACAGCTTCCTCTGTTTGGTCTGATAGCCTGTCAGGGCAGTCTGAAGATCAACTTCCTCCTCTTCTGACGAATACTGTACAGATAATAAATCATAAAGAAATATATTCAGTGACAAACCCTCTTCAAGGGTTTGATTTTTCACTGACATAACAATGGAACATAGATTGGGGACATTTAACTCTTCCTACACTGCACCAAAACCATCTATGAGAAGGAGAATTACTTGAAGCTTCAAGGATCTCCCCAGTTTTACACACATTCATTCTTTTGGCAACTTCCCCTCTCATCACTCCCTACCTTTCTCCAGCTCCCACCAGTTTTAACTGACATCTGGACAGGACTTGCCATCTAGAACTAATCAACAGTGATTTTGGGGTTGGGGGGAATTCTCATGCAATGGAACTCATCCAGCCTATTCAATTGCCAGTGCAGTGCTGAGATATTTAAAAACCTGTTTAAGACCTAAAAACCATAGCACCTATATGTTAATCGCTTGACATCCCTTTTATGTGAGTAGCCTGGACACAGGACAAATTGCTCTGATAAGCTTGAACCCAATAATTGTGCAGGAAGGCTATGCAAGCCCCCCCTACAAAGTACCAACATTGCATATTTATTACATATAGGCAGTGTAAGACAAGTTTATTAGTTGAGTTCAGAGTGTTACCTGACAATTAGAAGCATGAATGGGAGTCAGAAGACAGGCATTGTATTCCCGTCTTTGCAACTTTGGGCAAAAATCAAACCTCTCTGCACTCTGTAAAAGGAAAATATCTACCTCCCAGGGGTGCAGAGAGACTTCTCATTAATGTTTGTGAAGTATTTTGAGAACCTCAAATTAAAGGCACTTTAGAAGCGTAAAGATAATTTAACTATAAACATAAAACCCAGATTTTGATAATTAAACATTTTTTATGTTCATGTAATTATTGTGACTGAATATGTGGGCTCAGTAGCTACATACATTATATATATATATATATATATATATATATATATATATGACCACTTAGATGTTCAACTGGTCATTCTCATGCAAAACTGCCATGACTGAATGCACAATTTCAATAACTGTGTATGCACCAAGTTTAGACATCCACATATCAACTCAATTATATTAAGATGCTATCAACCCTGAAAACTAAATTAATGCATCAAGTTGTTCATTTACACCATGTTTTCTTTACACAAGACTCTGTGAGCTACGGTGTTTCTTAAATTAAATCAGTGTCAGCTCAATTTTGTCCATGATTCAACAACGTACATAAGCAAATGCCAACTTTTAGCACGTAAGTAGTCCCACTGAAGCTAACAGGGCTACTTGTGCACTTAAGTACTTTGCTGAACCAGGGCCTCTTTTTGCTAGAAAAATGACCGCCCCGTTTCCACAATAGGCATCTAAGACTTTTCAGTTACCTCCATTGCATCTTGGTCATTCTCCATGAGCTCCCCTTTTTTCTTTTCTGATTCCGCAGCTGCCTTTTTGGTTGTCACCACAGTCACTACTTTGGTAACAGTCGGTCCAGACTTCTAATAAAACAGTTAAAGAAAACCATTATCCTACCACAGAGAGCATGGAACGCACTATGCAGAATGCACAAATTCGGTATACTCCTGAGCACAGTATAGGGGCTTTGATTCTACTTCCTCAGATGAGATTTCATCAGGGTTAATATCAAACAGCTGACTTGGGAAGATAAAAGGTTAAGGACTGGTAGGCATTACATGTAGTCTAACCTCTTTCTTGTCTGTCTACATATTTTCCATCTTAAAATGTCCTCTTAATATCATTTTTCCTATATTAAAATGCTAACACTACTTAGAGAGACAAACAAGACAACCTTAATTTTTTACCTTTTCATTCCCACCTCCACCTTTCACACTTCTCATATTAAACTTCTTGACCTCTTCTTTAACTTCTTCCATATAAGCATCCAGTGGATCCAATTCTTCATCTTCAATCTCTTCTGCTTCTTTTTCCCCTTCTGCAGTCTCCTCCTCATCATCTAGTATATGACAAAGAAATGTTTTTGTTTAAAAGAAAAACGTGCTTATGAATTCCGAAATCCTTGTTTTGTCCTGCTTTTAGTACAATGCAGGTGTACAGAACCCTGAAAAACGTTTACAAAGCAGATACAAACAGGAAGACACTATACTGTAAACTTACAGAACAAACATGAAGAACACCATGAGGATAGGAGTACACTCCTTCCCCAGGAGTTGAGCCAGCCACAGGGGAAGAAGAGTATCTGGGAACAGAAAGGATGGGGATCTCTTTATATTGTCTAAGGGTTTAGTCACAGTCAGAGAAACCATGGAATCAAAGGCCACCGTTCCCCATTGACACCACATGGGCACTCTCCCGTCCCCTTGGAGACGGAAATGTTCCCTGAAAGAAGACAGCCTGCAGGAGCTTCCCTAATGCCAGGAGTGGTCATTTTAGAAGACTTCTCTCTTGGGGAGATGTGAGGATGGAGATTCTCCACGAGGGGTATGAGGAACTGGCTGTACTGAGAGAGATCATCAATAAATGGGCAATTTAGCTAGGATTTTAGTGGGTACAAAATAGCAGTTATGGGTTCCCAAAAAAGCATTGGGTCCACAAAAAACGACCAAAGCCTAGGTGAAATTTTTTTTTAAACTGGTACTGAAGTAAGAGGGAGAAGAAAAAAAGAGTCTTAATATATGTTGATAAACTACTATTATGTCCCCATAACTGACCTGAATAACTGCACAGCATTATAACTGTATCATTTGTTCTCTCTTTCTCCTAATTCCCCACCAGGTGCTCTCACTTGTGTCTTAAGCTGTTTGGGACCATGAACAAGTATAGATTTCATAATTTTACATTTCATTGAAAAATAATTGAAGTTTTAAAATCAAGGATGGTAATTAAATGCTGTCCATCACTACAAAATGAAGCAATTATCTGTTAATTGTTATATAAAAATATTAAGGAAATACCATCATCATCTTCTAAACTCCATTTTTTCCCTTGTTTCATCTCTTCGATTTCTTTTTTCAGTTCTCCTATGTTTTCCATAGCCTTCTTGCGCTGTTCTTCCCTCCATTTCTCCACTCTCTCTTTTCGTTTTCTCATTTCCTCCTCTAGTTTGTTCTGATCAAAGTTCTATGAGAATAAAGAACCAAACTAACAAGTTATGAATTATTGGCCTGACTCTGCACTTCGATACAAACTTCTCTTTCAAATCTATGGGAGTTTTGTCTGAGGATTGCCTAATAAGAACGTATTGCAATACAAGTTTAACTTAACCTATCTTGGTACGCTCTGTAGTGACACCAACTACTATACTTGCATGAGCAAGGTGACTGTAAAATAAAGTGAAATGCAGTTATCTGCCTTGCATCCAATGCCTGAACTTGGTCCTAGGGGGTCTACATTTCTAAACAAATACTCCTAAACACATCAAACTTTCCTCACCCTCATAGGGAAAGTATACAACAGCAATGATTCTCAACCTTTTTTTGATGTGTGACCCTGAAAAGCCACCTTGCACCTCACTATTTCCCCAAATGATTTGTGTCAGAGAAACAAGCTATGAGTGAATTATGACCAATGAGTCCTAGGCAGGAATGCTGGTTGAGGGAGCATGCATGGTTGACTGAGTTTGATGAGGATGTTAGTTTGGTGGCCAGTTGCTGACTCCTGCCAGACGGGAAGGTTGCTCATGAAGCACTGCTTCCCCTGCCCCAGAGCCAAGCAGTGTATGTCTGTTGGAGTGCTGCTCTGGGACTGGGGGAAGCAGCGGCAAAAACAGAGAACGCTAACTGCTCCTTCCCTTTCTTCCCGACTCCTGCTAGGTTCTAGTGACCAAATGATGTTTTCTACATAAAAATGTATTTAGAAAGCACTTGACCTGAACTAAATCATCTAATCCCCCACATCCAGTAATCAGTGGGATGTGACGCAAGTGACCCCTCACTATCCACCTGAGGTTTGCATTCTACAGGCTGAGAAGTCCTGCATTAAGGGAAGAATGTTTCTTCTGTCAAGTGGTAGAAGCATACCCATTGTACAGAAGTCTGTGCTATACAAAGTTCAGACGTAAAAAAAGGGATTATCTAAGGTGATATTTTAAAAATACAGTAAACTGTATCTAAATTTTAGAACTTTATCATTTGTAAGAGCTAGTGTTTAACTGATACAATCTTCTCTCGTTGGTCAGTATACATACACTAACATCTTTATCCTTTTCTTCTTCTTTGTCTTCCTTCTCTTTTTTCTTTTCTTTGGAAACTTCCACACCTTCTGTCTTTTCTTTAGACCTTGATCTGAAAGATAAGATCAAAAACGTATGTACTGCATGTCTGATCTGAAAAGACTGTTCCAGCTTTTCTTGGGAAAGAAGCGTGTGTGTGCTGGAAGAAAATGTCATTCGCACATTTTTTTTAAATATCTTGCAGAGTATATTCACTTCCCAGAAAATCTCTTCATTTCATGGACATATTTCCTAGAACTACCAGAGATGCAAAAATCTATTAGGACACACTGATTCATATGCTCTAGTTCTGCTGTTCTGATTTCTTTATGGGAGGAAGTTGCAGACTTCATTTCCAGCAATACTTAGAACTGATACTCTCCTGGTTCCAGAGTTTATTTTACACCACCTTGAAAATAGCTGTTGGAATAGAGATACTCAGAAATTCCTGTCTTTTGCACTTCTAATACCAAAGTGATCTACCACCCTGCCTTGTAAGTCTGAGTGCCCCTGGAGGATTTCACTACTGGCTGAAAAACATAAGAACATCTCCCATCAGGAAAGGCTACCTATAGAACTTGATCTAAAACCCATTCACATTTATTATAGACTTTACTATTCCTACCCCCTCTAATAAAAAATAGATGCATCCAACCTAAACATGTGTGGCTAACCCATGATAATACATTTAAAATTCACTTTTCAGCTAGAAGGGGGAAATAACGTATTACGCTTTTTTTCATAGTCCACAGGACTATTTTAATGCAAACCATGTGTTCATTTTACAAGATGTTATGTCATTCCAACTTCCCAGAATATAATTTCTGTGATGTTTTGATTAAGGCCTGGGATAGTCATCAACCTCCTTATTCCATATACACATTAATATTACAGTTTACCCATACAGTACTGTTCTTCTTTAAACTGTGCAACTTCATTGTCTGTTTGTGATTATAATTGAAAATTCAGTTTAAAATTTATTTAGAAAGCACTTGAAGTAAGATATTACACATTTTTAAATTCAACATTAAAGGGACCTCAAACTACACCTTTTTGTTAAGTCTAGTTACTAGTCATCTTATTTGATCATAAACTCATACAGGTAAGGACTTTGTCTATTCCATATTCTCTACGATGCTGAGCATTCACTATTCAGCAAACAACACAAATAAGGAGTGATGGCATGGTATAAGCATATTTCATGGATTTCTTTGAAATGTGATACTATGCACTTTATCTGTTAGCATGAATATTAAAGAAATCTTGGCTATGAATCCACTGTACTCATGCTACTGTTTTTTTGTTTTGTTTTTTAAATATAAGAACATGAATCATTTAATTTCTTTGAAGATGTGTGAGCACGTGGGGGAACGGCGGGCAGGGACTCAGTGCAACATTTGGAAATCATGCACTAAAGTCACTTTAGTAAGTGAAAAGTCAGCTTACTGTTATTAAACAATTTAAAGCAGTTTATAACTACTAATTAAGTCTCATAAAACCCACTGAATTGTAATATAATAATAATAAACGTAGGTTCAAAGAGTTTAAATGACTTGGCAGAGGACACCCAATAAGTTCATGGCAGAGCCAGAAATATAATGCACAGCCCTGGAGAGCAAACTTCCCAGATGAAGTTGGCACTTGGCACGGGGCAAACACTTGTTACAAGAAGGACTGCTGCCTACACAGGTTTTGGAGGACATAAATATATTAAAATTATTTAAATAAGTCTTGTGATAAGAACAATGAATGACACCATCACTCAATTTTCTAAGAGGCATTATGTGATTTAGACACAGTATTTTCAATAAGAGTTACATTTTCAACACGCTGCAAGAGTGTCAGCTGTGCTACAGATGACCTTTAACACATCCTTTCCACAGAGGTGTGACATAAAACATCACTTACTGATCCTAGACCCTGAAGTAACTATGATTTAAAGATATTAGACTAAAGGGTCAGTGTGATTTTTTTTTTTTGGTAGGTGTCACTATCTTATCTAAAATTCACATGTATTCAGGTCTTTTCCTAAATTACTGAAATAGAAATATTCCTCCAGAAAATGTAAAACAGCATTTATAGAACTTAAAATATTGCTTTATTGCCTCCTTATATCCTTCTGTCTGCCTGTATCCATCTGTTGTCTCGTCTTACACTTAGGCTGTCAGCTCTTTGCGACAAGAACTGTCTCTTTGTTCTGTGTTAGTACAGCACCTAGCACAATGGGGGTCCTGGTCCATGACTAGAGCTCCTAGGTACTATGCTAATACAAATAATAAATAAATAAATAAATATAGGATATGTAGCTACTTAGATCTATAAAAGAGCTTTTAAGCAATGGGAACAAACCATAAGGTTTAGGCAGTGCATGTGCACTCACTGAATATTCTCCTTCTTCTAAAAGCCAGAGCTGTGGATGGCTTTCCTGACTTATTGCCTCCAGGCCTTAATATCAAGTGCAATATTTAAATAGATATGAGGAGTTTTTAAAACACACGTTGCATTGAGCGGGGCTACTTCGCAAATAGCGAAACAAACTAAGTCATTCAGTATGTGGTGTTTGCTATTGAACACAGGCTCACAGAAATCAAGAACACAGGTTACTATTTTAAACAATATTTTGTATTGTTACTCTTCCTGGAAATTGCTTATTGTGTTCAAGGTCAAAACCACTTCTATGAGATATAGAAAACGCTGCATTTTCTAAATATTATTACAATAATGGAGGATATCAAATAAAGCTACATACTCAAATACAAGTCAAGTACATGTTACAATGATCTCAGCTGAAACAAACTAAGATCAACATCTAAAGAGAAGCCTTTTTACCAAAATCTATTCAGACTTCCCAGAAAGTTTGTTTTATTCTCCTACAGGTATGGAGAGCTTTATTAAAACAAAAAAAAGTGGACCAACATCCAGCAGGAAGAATATGAGAGTGAACTCCAGTTTCCAGGGTTGAAAAATTAACCCAATGTTTGATCTAGCTAACAACTGGAGCATTTTGTACTTGAGCAAAATTCTGCAATGGTGAAAGTTAATCATCTGGAAAATGATGATCGAGGAACAGGCGTAAATAGCCTAAGATGCTGATGAGGCATTCTGTGCACATGCAAAACAAGCACAACTACATTTTCACAAACGCAGAGGGTGACTATGACAAAGGATGTAGCATAAAAAGGGGTTGCAGTTAGAGATGTAAATAGCGTGTACAAAAAGTAACATGTAACCTATTAAAATTCGACCGGTTAAAAGTTTCGCTGGGGAACTAAGGGTGAGGGGGGTTCTGCAGTACCCCCACATTTGGGGCCCTGCTGGTGCCAGGCACACCTGGGGTCCCGCCCAGCCAGTGGGCACACCTGACAGCAGCAGAGTTTAATTGTTAACTCAATCCGATAAGCATCAAGCTCATTGGTTAAACTTTTACATCCATAGTTGCAGTCAAGCTACTTGGGTGAGAAAACCAACATTATTTTGAAAATGTGCGTACACAGACACAAACAAAAGTTCTCCTGGGAAAAAACCTTATTGTGCCAAGGAACATGGTGAGGAATATTTTATTCCTGAAAAAAAGATTTACAGAAATACTGGAAAACTAGTTTAATATCTAATAAATCTATCTGGCAACTATATCCAGTCCCCATATAGGAACAGAGTATAATCTATAAATCTTCCCATGTCTAGTTACTAACATATTAATCACAGCTGTGAATGAGAGTACCTGTTTTCTGTTTTCTTGTTCTTGCCAGGACTGGTGGACCGGGACCGTCTACTCCTGCTTCTGGATCGTTTCCTCTCTCGACTGCGTGATCTTCTTCTCTCTCTGCTCCGTTCCCTCTCTCTGCTTCTTGAACGTCTGCCACGGAAGCAGAATTGGCTTATTTAGTATTCTGCACTCATGGTCATTATTTTGAAATACAAGAGTTTATGAAAACTGAGAAGTTTTTGTTTGGGGGGTTTAACATAAATTGGTCTGTTAACATGAGAAAAAACAATTTTCAGCAAAAATCTGCAAAAGGAAGCCAAGAGCCATTAAGGCAACGGAAAGGGTTACCAAATCCGAATTACGGTAGCTTGTCTCAGCCAATAATTGAAAGCAAGTTAAGTATACTATGCACTACTTTACCTAAGTAAAACCTATTACAAAAGGCAGATACCATCACCAATCATACAGAGGAACATCAGATATTCATAATAAGATAGCTCAGATTGACTCAAGTCAAACCTTATTTTCCAAGAACACATACATTTCCTGAGACTCTGCAACTCATACCTCAGGCGCTTCCTGTCCCGTGACCGAGATCTCCTCTTGTCCCTGCTGCGTGACCTCTCACGCCTGCGTTCTCTATCTCTACTTCTAGAACGTCTGTCTTCTCCACGTTTTGTTCTTTTGTCAGCAGGAGATCGACTTCTAGAGCGGCTACCGGAACGTCCACGTGATGTGGAGCGCTTCCGATAATGTCTGTGTAGTTGCAAATTCACAATAAAAAAGTCAAGATGTACAAGAGAACACTTTGCAGTTTAAAGGTACTTTAATCATATTTAGAACAGAAACTATAAAAATGAAAGACCAGGTCCTTTAAAAAAAAAAAAAAAAAAAAAAGATTACAAAGTGGTTTGAGCATTGGCCTGCTAAACCCAGGCTTGTGAGTTCAATCCTTGAAAGGGCCACTTGAGGCAAAAATCTCTTTAAGCAGGAGGTTGGACTAGATTACCTCCTGAGGTCCCTTCCAAACCTGATATTCTATGATTCTTTCCTGGTCTTGCATAACTGAATTAGTACATATGCACATACTGAGACACTGAAGTTAGCTGGATTACTTTCTATATATCACTGAAAGAGCCCTAGTGAGGTCACATCACGAGAGCAAAGCTTTGTGATAGCATCAGCATCCCAAGAGGCATTTACTATTCAGTAATCCATCAATTTTTATATGCAGGAAAAAGATTAAAACTTCACGTGAAGATGTCTCATAGGGCAGTCTGCCTCAGTTTATATCTCAGTTCCAAAAAGAGACTATCAAACTCCATTCAAAAAATTGTGTGCAAACATGAGCCTGTGAGGTGTAATGGAAAGGGCACTGGACTGGTAGCCAGGAGAATTAGATTTTCTTCCCAGCTCTGTTAGTAACATACTATGTGACCTTGAGCAAGTCACTTCTTCACTTCTCTGTTCCTCTGTATTCCCCTCCAATCTGTTGTCAGTTCTTTCTATTTAGACTGTAAGCTCTTTGGGAAAAAGACTGTCTTGAAAGACATTTGTGCAATTTGTAACGGGGCTTGGATCTTGGCTGGGCCTGTAAGTGCATCTCTTATAAAATCACATGTGGCCACAGAGCACATTTCAAGTTGGCAGCACCATCAGCAAAGGATACAGAGTGTAATGAGCAGAGGAGTCCATGACAAGTATCTTTTATCTTAGGACTAAAAAATGCTCAAACTTTATAAACGTATACCTTTGACAGACAGGAATAATTGAATCTATCATAGAAATGCAGATATCTCTGAGTGGAACATAATGTGTAAACACCATATCAACATTAGACAACAATTCAAGACAAAAAATGAAGACTTGAAACAGCAGAGATAATTTACATACACAACATCTCACTAACTGAGTTGGAATTTTCTCAGGACACAGACATCAACACTCAGCTATCAGGGAACTAAGGGTATGTCTCCACCATGGAGATTATACCAGTAAGGCTATGTTTATGCTGTGAGGGCTGTGCCAACACAGCCTACATCAACAGTAGAGGTTTTTCTGTCAGCGTAAGACACCTCCCCCCAAACGACATTAGCTGCATTGATGACATTCTTCTGTCACCATAGCTGGGTCTACACTGAGGGTTATGTCGGCAGAGTTACTTCAGTCAGGGATATGGTTTTTTCACATCTCAGAACAACGCAGCTATGCCAATAACTTACAAGAGTAAACCAAGCCGAGGAGTCATCAGAGCTAGACTATACCTACACTATATGCTTCTGCCAGCAGAGAGGTCTGATCCCAGACCAACAGAGCTGTGTCAGCAAAAGATGTTAGCCTAGACACAATTTTACTAGCAAATGTGTGCTTTTACTGGTTTCGCTTGGGGGAGAGGGAGGCGATTACAACAAGCATGAAAGCTTATACTAGTAACAGCACTTTGCTGATACAAGTATACCAGGGGTCGGCAACCTTTCAGAAGTGGTGTGCCGAATTTTCACGTATTCACTCTAATTTAAGGTTCCACATGCCAATAATACATTTTAACGTTTTTAGAAGGTGTCTTTTTATAAGTCTATAATATATAACTAAACTATTGTTGTATGTAAAGTAAATGAGGTTTTTAAAATGTTTAAGAAGCTTCATTTAAAATTAAATTAAAATGCAGAGCCCCCTGGACTGGTGGTCAGGACCTGGGCAGTGAGAGTGCCACTGAAAATCAGCTCGCGTGCCGCCTTCTGCACCCGTGCCATAGGTTGCCTACCCCTGAAGTATACTATACCAGCAAAACACTCTGCCAGTACAGTATGCCAATATAGCACTCCTAGTATAGATATGGTTTTAGGTTTAATCCAATGGATTTGCTGTGTCCCCTTGAGAACCTTCGTTTTGGCACCCGCAAAGGAGTAATATCTATCTATTTCACATGTAAAGCACTAAGTATTATTATTTAAAGAGATTGATAGCTCACAGCACAACAAAGTATGGTAGAACCAGCAATGGAAGCCACATGGTTCTGAAGGAAGCTACAGAAACAACTACTTTGATGAGAAAAGGACAAATCAAAGAGTCCAGAAGCATCCAGTGCAGCTCACGCTCTGCGTACACTGCTGAGCTCAGAGATCTAATCTCCCAATATCATTTATGGGTATGGCTTGAATTGGGTCAATTCTGACATACCTGCCAGTCTGACCCTTCTCTGATGGCCCACTGCATTCCACAGAGTGTGGGTTTTTCTTAACTGAAAACAAGGTGCACTTATGACATAAGGATAACCTACCTCTGTGTAAAATCCTAGTAGAGGCACCACACAAGTACTTTTTGTCTTGATACAGTTACTCGAAAAGTCAAGCCTCTATTCCCCCCCACCCCACAACTAGGGCTGACCTTCACCAGCTTCATCAAGATAAAAACGGCAATGCCTTGTCTCGACTAACGTCTCAACGTTCAGCGAGATGATGCACTTCACTGACGTGAAAAACCAGCACAAACCATTCACATATGATAAGTTTATGGGACTGAATCCCAACAGTGTTATCCATCATTTTGGTACACGCAGTCTGCTCCGCTGAGCTGGAGACGAGAACCACCACTTTCTACTCCTTCGTTTGCCCTGAGGACTTGAGGCCAATGCATCCCCATAGCTTTTCGGAAGACGCCGAGGGAGACAGTAACTGGTCGGAGATTGTAACTGGTCGGAGATTAAGCACCATCTGAGCAGGGGGCAGGCAGCATCAGATCCATTTGGACCTGCGATCAGAGCCAGTCTCCGTCTCCAAGACCAGGGGCACAGCCGTGCGGAGCCACCTGGAGCGCCGAACAATCGCGATGCCACACCACCAGGCCGAGCCCCCCTACCCCCGCCGAGGCGGGCCGAGGTGACGCCACCGCTCAGGCCTCAGAGCCACGGACTCCCCGAAGGCCACACGCGGAACTTCTGGAGACAACACCGCGTACGGGGCAGCCCCTCGGGGGCAGGACTCTGGGGACGGCAGCTCCCTGGACGTGCCCCACAGCCTCGGCAACTGCCGGCTTCCCCCCCCGGCCCTGGGACCCCCCGCCCCGCTCCCCAGCTCCCCTCAGCTCGGCCTCGCCGCGGCCCTTTGTTCCCGTGGCCGAGCTGGGGCTGCCCAGCTCGGACAGCGGCAGGGCCGCTCCCACCTCCTCACCTGGACTCTCGGCCCATGGCTGTCCCGGGCCCGAGCGCGCGGAGCAGCGGCGGCCTCTGGGATTCAGCTAGATCCGGGAACCCTGCGCAGCCGCCGCCATTACGAGCCCGTAGCGCGGTGACCAACGAGAGGAAGGAGCGGGACCGGCAGCGGGAAGCTGCCTGCCCCGCTAGTCCCCTGGATACAGCGCACCCTGGCGGCTGGAGGCGGGCAGTGCGGCCTTAGGCCACGCGACGGCGGGGGCCTGAGGGCGCAGTGCAAGGAGAGCGGTGCCCGGGGAGAGGGCTCTGGGGCAAGCTCCTTCTCTTACACCGTGCTGCACTCAGCAGCATCCCTGCCACGGCGAGCAAACCCGCCCCAGCCCAGCCCAGAGTCCCAAGCAAGGTCCTTTATGGAGGCTGCTGGGAGTTGGAGCAGGAGCTCCAAGAGGGCTCCCGTCGGGTCTGGTCTACGCTTCTCAACTAGCGCTGCTTTTAGCAGGGCTAACCAGTGGTGGTTAAAATGGGAGTCGCTGCTCCACACCTGTGCCCCCATTAGTGGAATGGGGGGGGGTTGGGTCACAGTCAGGGCCGGCTCCAGGCACCAGCATTCCAAGCAGGTGCTGGGGGGCGCAATCTGCAAGGGGCGGCAGTCTGTGTGTTTTTGCCATCCCAAGCACTGCGCCGAATTGCTACCATTGACGGCGGGGGCAGACCGTGTGCCCCTAGGGCGGCACGCGCATTTCCGCGGTGGCGGCAATTCGGCGGCTTCTGTCTGAAGACAAAAGCAGCCGTCGAATTGCCGCCGCCGCGGAAACATGTGTGCTGCCCTAACAGCACACAGACTGCCCCCGCCGTCCATGGTGGCAATTCGGTGCGCTGCTTGGGGTGGCAAAAACAGTAGAGCCGGCCCTGGTCACAGTCTCTGATTCATTTTCCTCACCTCAAGATTTGCTAAACCCAGAGGCCTTAGGTTATGTCTACACTACAAAATTAGGTAGATTTTATAGAAGTTGATTTTTAGAAATTGATTTTATACAGTCGATTGCATATGTCCACACTAACCGCATTAAGTCGGTGGAGTGCATCCTCACTACCATGGCTAGCATTGACTTACAGAGCAATGCACTGTGGGTAGCTATCTCACAGTTCCCGCAGTCTCCACTGCCCATTGGAATTCTAGGTTAAGCTCCCAATGCCTGATGGGGCAAAAACACTGTTGCGGGTGCTTTTGGGTACATGTTGTCAGTCACCCTTCCCTCCATGAAAGCAACGGCAGACAATCGTTTCCTGCCTTTTTTCCTGGGTTTCCCGTGCAGACTCCATATCAAGGCAAGCATGGAGCCCGCTCAGCTCACCGTCACCACTGCTGTTGCATCAGAGATGCTTTGAAAACAAGTTTCATGACTGGCCAAGCTTCAACATGACAGTTGTGTGTGTTTCTCCTTGATGCAAATCCACCCCTTTTGT
Source organism: Gopherus flavomarginatus (assembly GCF_025201925.1). Classification (NCBI taxonomy): domain Eukaryota; kingdom Metazoa; phylum Chordata; order Testudines; family Testudinidae; genus Gopherus; species Gopherus flavomarginatus. The sequence continues at coordinate 12,251,556 of NC_066623.1, forward strand.
TGATTTTAATGCCCTCTAAGCCAACCACCCTCCTCTCTTCAAAATAAAGTCCTTGTTTTAAAACCATGCATGCTTTCTTTCTTTAAAAAAAAATGAGATAATGGACAAGGTAGCCCAGGTGGGGTGGGGGAGGAGGGAAAATAACGCCACATTGCTTATTGTAGCCACACTAAAAATCAAACTCTATGAATGACAGCCTTCTGTTGCTTGGGCCATCCTCTGGAGTGAAGTGGCTAGATGCCCAGACCCACCCCCCACACGTTCTTGGGTGTCTGGGTGAGGAGGCTATAGAACATGGGGAGGAGGGTAGGCAGTTATACAGTGGATGCAGCGGGGGTCTGTGCTTTTGTTGGCTTTCCTGCAGTTCCAACAGATGCTTCATGTCTGTGTGCCCCTCCATTAGCCTCAGCATCACGTCCTTCCTCTGCTCTTCTGCCACTGAATTAAGCTGTGCCCTATCAGGACGGGAGAACTGCATGAGCTCGGAAAACATGTCATTGCAAGTGTGGGGTTTTTTTTGCCTTCTAATCTGCAATAACCTCATGGATGGAGATGATAGGGGGAGCATAGAAAGAGTCTGCAGTGCTCTACAATTCTGAGGGGACTGCATGGTCATCGGTGTTGCTGAGTTCACCACGCTGACCAAACCGGAAATAAAATTCAAAAATTCCCAAGGCTTTTCCTGTGTACTTGGCTAGTGCATCGGACTTCAAAGTGCTGTCCAGAGCGGTCACACTGGAGTACTCTGGGATAGCTCCCAGAGGCCAATACAATCGATTTGCATCCACACTACCCCAGTTCAACCCAGCAATGTCGATTTTAGCGCTACTCCCCTTGCTGGGGAGGAGTACAGAAGTCAATTTTAAGAGCGCTTTAGGTCAATGAAACAGGGTTGGTTGTGTGGCATTCATTTTTAAAATCGACCTAACATGGCTGAATTCAACTTACCCCCATACTGTAGGCCAGGCCTTAATGTTCAAGAACATTAAGGCGTACATCACAGTTGGTGTTCATACCTCATACTCAGATCCTGTGCTATCAGCCTCTTTAGCGTGCAAAAATAACCATGTTGGAATACCCTTTTACTAAACCCTGTTCTAATAGTTTATTCTTGCCAACAGGGACAAAATCCCACCACTGCCCCGCTGGCAGGGCCCCAGCAGTATTCAAACAGGAATATTTGTGTCACGTAATACTCAAAGCCTATGTACCCTGTACTTGGGGGAATTCTGAGTTAAAAGTTATAGTGCTGATGAAACCTAAATGTCACTGAAACCAGCCTATAATATTACATTTTTACTAGGTATATCAAGCAATTAAAACATTAATCATGATTAATTGCACTGTTAAATAATAAAATACCATTTATTTAAATATTTTTGGGTGTTTTCTACATTTCCAAATATATTGATTTCACTGACAACACAGAATACAAAGTGTACAATACTCCCTTTATATTTATTTTTTATTACAAATATTTGCATTGTCAAAAAAAAGAAACAGTATTTTTCAATTTACCTAATACAAGTACGGTACTGCAAATCTCTTTATCATGAAAGTTGAACTTCCAAATGTAGAATTATGTACCAAAAAAACTGCATTCAAAAATAAAACAATATAAAACTTTAGAGCCTACAAGTCCACTCAGGTCTACTTCTTGTTCAGCCAATCGCTCAGATAAACAAGTCTGTTTACATTTGCTGAAGATAATGCTGTGCTTCTTTTACAATGTCACCTGAAAGTGAGAACAGGAATTTGCATAGCACTGTTGAAGCTGGTGTTGCAAGATATTTACATGCCAGATGTGCTAAAGATTCACGTCCCTTCATGCTTCAACCACCATTCCAGAGGATGTGTCCATGCTGATGATAGGTTCTGCTCAGTAACGATCCAAAACAATGCAGATCAACGCATGTTAATTTTCATCATCTGAGTCAGATGTCACCAACAGAAGGTTGCTTTTCTTTTTTGGTGGTTTGGGTTCTGAAATTTCCACATCAGAATGTTGCTCTTTTGAGACTTCTGAAAGCATGCTTCACACCTCATCCCTCTCAGATTTTGGAAGGTACTTCAGATTGTTAAATTTTGGGTCCAGTGCTGTAGCTATCTTTAGAAATTTCACATCGGTATCTTCTTCGCATTTTGACAAATTTGCAGTGAAAGTGTTCTTAAAATTAACAACATGTGCTGAGTCATCATCCGAGACTTCTATAACATGAAATATATGGAAGAATGCAGGTAAAACGGAACAGGCAACATACATTTCTGCCCCAAGAAGTTCAGTCACAAATTTAATTAACACATTATTTTTTTAAAGAGCATCATCAGCATAGAAGCATGTCCTCTGGAACGATGGCAGAAGCATGAAGAGGCATACGAATCTTTAGTGTGTCTGGCACGCAAATATCTTGTGATGCCAGCTACAACAGTGCCATGCGAACACTTGTTTTCAATTTCAGGTGACACTGTAACTAAGAAGTGGGCAGCATTATCTCCCATAAATGTAAACAAACTTGTTTGTCTGATCAATTGGCTGAACAAGTAGTAGGACTGAGTGGATTTGTAGGCTCAAGTTTTACATTGTTTTGTTTTGGAGTGCAGTTATGTAACAAAAAAACTACATTTGTAAGTTGCACTTTCATGGTAAGGAGATTGCACTACAGTACTTGTATGAGGTGAAGTGAAAATACTTTTTTGTTTACCATGTTTACAGTGCAAATATTTGTAATAAAAAATATAAAGTGAGCACTGTACACTTTATATTCTATGTTGTAACTGATAGACATTTGAAAATGTAGAAAACATCAAAAATATTTAATACATTTCAACTGGTATTTATTAAGTGTGATAAATTGTGATTAATTTTTTTTTGAGTTACTCATGTGCGTTACCTGTGATTAATCAAAAGCTCTAATTTTTACCATGTTGTAACCCTTGTTAGAGGGCAGGTTTTCTTTGTGTATAGGAGTGTAGTTTGGAAGGGAAGCCGCACCTATCTAAAAATAAATGAAGGTCTCTTATTTAGAATGGTCCCATGGATGTAACTTGAAAAAATGCAATAAAATTAAATCTGAGGCTACATATTAGGATGAAAAATCATAGTGAATTCAATTAGCCTGCAAAAATTGCACCTCAAAGGTGATGGAAACCTAATTTTTCAGAATATTTAAATCTAGAGGGGAGAAAACACCTCCGAATACAGGTTTCCCTTTGATAGACAAAAGTGACCTAATTATGACTACAATCTATAATAACTTCTTTGCTAATGGGTCCTACTGTCTGAAACCAGAAACATTTGCTCCAGGTAAAGGACTGAATTGGTACCATACAAATTACAAGTCCAGATTAAGGGGTATTTTTATTTCAATTTACAAAATATCAAACTTCTTTTTAATGGTGTTGGGACTAAAAATAACAAAAATTAATCAAATGAAACCTACACCTGAAAACTGACCACTTTTGTCTTAGGCAGATGCTAATTTTACTGGTAAAGTTATAAAAACCAAGACTTATTATGGAAATAATTATTTTATGAAGACCATAACAAGACACGCTGTCAGTCCTGTGCATTTACAGTAAGACTGTAGAGAATACAGATTAGAATTTTGTGTATTAAAACAGTCATTTTAAATCACTGCTGAAGACAAATCCGTTTTACAGAGGAAAATATGAACCTAAATAAACACAGCAAGACATTTAGTGCTATATGTGATACCTGGTACAAAGAAAGACTCATCACATATAACAAGTATATGATATCAATTACCAAAGGGACTATTCAAACTTCAGAAATTATTGTAAAAAAGGTAATATTGGGATCAGGTATGGTCACCTCAGAGTACCCAAACATCTATACATTGAGACTGATTGTTCAGTTGGCATTCAAATTTAGGTGAAAGCAGCAAAGAATCCTGTGGCACCTTATAGACTAACAGACGTTTTGGAGCATGAGCTTTCGTAGGTGAATACCCACTTCGTCAGATGCATCTGACGAAGTGGGTATTCACCCACGAAAGCTCATGCTCCAAAACGTCTGTTAGTCTATAAGGTGCCACAGGATTCTTTGCTGCTTTTACATATCCAGACTAACACGGCTACTCCTCTGATACTTGACACAAATTTAGGTAAACAATTTGTACATGCAATCAATTCAGATTTAAAAAAAAATGTATATGCATATAATGAACACCAATTTTGAGGTTTCTTCAGTAATCAGTGTGCTAACCTCGTGCTGTAATTTAACACATATGCAGTTTATGTACAGTATTTAACCCCAAACAATACATAGCATTTATATAGTTCCTTTAATGTTTATAGAGCTTTACAAACATTATATATTATTAATTTATACAATACCTTGTAAGTAACCATGAGCTTCCCCCCTCAAAGTGTTACTCAGGCAAGCATTGCATCTTCTGGGGTCTTATTAATGTCATTAGGATACCTCAACAAGTACAGCTTGTAGAATGGGGAAAATAGAACCCAGCTCTGCAGATAGGGAAACTGAGGCAGGGGGTTAAACTACTCATTGAAAGCATCTAAGATGGGATTGCAACTAAGGAATTTCCAGCTCTTAGTCTTGTCCTCAAATCAAACAGCTTACTAATACAGGACAAAAAAGAGCTAAATTTTATAGATGTTCCTTGTGGAATCGGCAACTTGTTCAGAACATGAACAAAACAGGAGATCTCTACTAATAAAAAAAAGTGGCTTCCCAAGCACAGTCAAACCATAAGAAGGTGGTAACAAGCATAACTTTAATAAATTTAAAAGAAAACAACCAGTGTAGAAATAAAAGAAATATTAAACAGAGTATGGTACATGAACAGAGAAAACGAAATCATGGAGATTGTATTCATCCTTGACCAAGCAATGAAAGAATTCCATCTTATGAACATCTGCCCTATCAGCCCTATGGTTCATTCATTAATTACAGCAGGGAGGAGGGTTATATGCCCACCCTATCTTCAGCAGCATTATATGTCTGACAAAAGTATTCCTTTCAGAGGCTATGTCTTCACTACCCGCTGTATTGGCGGGTAGCAATCGATTGCTTGGGGATCGATATATCACATCTCATCTAGACACGATATATCCATCCCTGAACATGCTTATATCGATTGCGGAACTCCACCAACCCGAACAGAGTTGCGGAGTCGACATGGGGAGCCGCGGACATCGATCCCGTGCCATGAGGACGGTGAGTAATTCAATCTTAGATACTTCGACTTCAGCTACGTTATTCACGTAGCTGAAGTTGCATATCTGAGATCGATTTTCCCCCGTAGTGTAGACCAGCCCAGAGTCAAAATTTCCATGTTAAGCCTCAGAGCAGTATTTCTTTTGGCACCTATGAAAAAAAATCTGGCTTAGTCATTTCCAAGTTACAGGAATGCAAAAGGAGTAGAGTGCAGAAAGAATAATAACCTGTATGCCAAGATGCTTTTCTAGGCTTAACCAATTACAATGAAACCATTCTTACAAGCTGAAATATTAGTCAGGAATAATGAGAAATTCAGCGGTTTTAGACCCTCCATAGGACTAATATGTTGCATTTCTGCAATACTCATTTATGTGCTATATAATCCTGAAAATTAGGTCACGTATCATTTTTTGAGCAGACTCATTATTTACATTTCAATGATGGTTGGAAAAGCCCCTATCTGAATCTGTTGACTGATCCTTTTTTACGTGTCTACATTTCTGCTAAGACAAGGTGGATGAAGTAATATCTTTTACTGGATCAACTTCTGTTGGTAAAAGAGGCTCTGTGTAGCTTGAAAGCTTGTCTCTTTCACCAACAGAAGTTGGTCCAGTAAAAGGTATTACTCACTCACTTTGTCTCTCTCTAATATCCTGGGATCAACACAGCTACACTAGCACCACAAAATGCATTTGTGCTATCAGAGCTAAATCAGAATAGTTTACTGTCTAGCCCTAAATGTATACAATTGGCTAGCCAACAAAAACAATGGTAGTGCAAAAAAACTGAATGTAGTGTAAAATCAGAACACACAATTCTTTTTCATGCCACAGACACAGGTCTAACAATTGGCTGAGAAATGCAGAATTAAAATTATAATGCAGATAATTTTAGTTGAGAAAGATTAGGCAGAAAGCACAGTCTTGTTTACTTTAGCAACATGTAGCCAGATAGTTTTGCTTCCTAACAAACAAAAAATCACTGTAGACAAGCACCAATAAAATTATTGACCCTCTCCAAATTAAAAAACTGATATTGGCCTATTTCATCTTCAAGCTTCAATAGTAATAGACAAGCTACATGGTGGAGGTAACACCAAGATCAGATACAGCAAAAATAACTGAAAATAGCCAATGTGAAGGGGTGGCTAGCTGGGATAACACTTCAGACAGCCCATTCCTTCCTCTCAACGTGTCACATTTCTGTGGGATTGAAAGTAGAACTACGGCTAGCTCACTTCCCCCTATAGAATAGGATTTATCTGCCTTGGCAGCCTCCTAAATCCCTCCTGTCTGGTTTTACACGTGCTCCATAACAGGTACCACTTTCCCCCTCAACACATTGATCTTCATGTGGAAATAAACTCAGAACAACATGGTGATAAGAAAATGTTTTTTCTATTGCCTGTTTCACTAGTTCAGATCTGAATAAGCACGGTTATTGTGATTTATTTGGGGGAACTTCAAACCAACATGTAGAACAAAGGAATAAGCAAATCAGTCAACATATAAATAGCTCTGCTGAATGCCAGCCAAAGGTTCCGTTATGCTGTTGAGCAGTAGCAGTATTAAGCAGCGGAGCAAAACTCCCATGCAATTAAGATCCTGTTTACATGCAAATGTCTTTAGTAATAAACACAGGGAGAGAAATACAGAAAAGAGATACACAGTCAAAATACATAGTCCCCAAGTTAACTAGCAGGTGACCAAAACAACCCAGACATTGTTAATAAATATGAAGCAATTGCTTTAGACTTGGGCTTCCTGAGTGCTGCTTTCACTGTAGAAAGTGAACCCTCTAAAGAGAACAGTAAACCGAGGTCAAGATGAAACCATGGGTAAAACTAGGGTTAGGATAACTGCTAGGATTAGAGAACTGCCAAATGCCCAGGGAAACATTATGAGATTAGCATCGTTTCTAACTATGTCTTCTTACTTCTTGAAGAATGACATTTGTAGTATAACAGGATTTTTTTGCTTAGTTGTTTTGCCCCGGTTTCCTCACTTGAAATCAGTCATGGCTATAACAAATAACTTATGCAGAGAGAATGAGGACTCCAACTGAGAGCAAAACAATGAGGTGGCGCATCACCAAACTGCTGCAGAAGAAGCAGGCGTGTGGGCTGAGGCTATTTTTGTTCAACATTCAGAGTTTGAACAACAGAATGTATGGGTACATTTTATTTAAATTTTAAAAAACATAAGTAATACACAGGGATCAGTCTTTATATAGTATATATAGCTCTGTTGAGAGCACACCAGTTCTGTTGTGTTTTCACACTACCAAGTCAACAAGAAAGTGACACAATGTAAGTGATGCTTGGGGTACGGTGAAAAGGACCTCTAACTGAATAAGCAAAAGATATAAATCACTGACACTTGCACTCTAATCTCCATATTAGAAATTGAATAAACGGTACTAATATAACCCCAAACTTGGGACCCTGTTCTTCCATTCATATGAGTGGATTTAACTGCTTTCAAGCATTTGAATAGGTAAGAATTAAGTAAGGTATAACCCTGTGTGGCATACCCCACGATATTATAGGAACACAGAACGGAAAACTTTTGTGTAACTACTGTATTGAGTTCTATAGCCATCACGGCACTTCAGAACCAAAAAAAACAATAAGTTCATGGCAGAAGATAAAAGTAAAGAAATAAACACAGAGATCTGTGAAAATGTCTCCCATTTTGCTATAGGTATCCATGGAGCGACTAATCACTTCTGCAGGGATTCCTGACAGTAAAAGAGCAGCAGTTAATACCGTAGTTTTCATCTTCTTTTCACTCTAAACATCAAAAAACAAAAACAGTGATTACTAAATTATTTCATCTGTCACAATCCAGTTCTGCTTAAAGCAACACACCTACCTTTAAGCCAATACCTGAATATTTTTCAAATGTTTATTTGTTTGAATTGTCAGTATAGACAATACACATTTTAATTCCCTTCTGAAGTCTTGTATCCATTCTCTGTAATTGTGCTCTAGGATTCTGAACATTTCTCTTATTGTCCTTGCAGAGGATTCATGCTGAGATGGCTCCAATAGTCTCCCAAACCTCCGTGGGAAATAGGGAAGTCTGAGTTAGTTTAGCTATGCTGGCACAGACATAGCTTTTACTGGGAAAAAAATTTGCTTTTGCTGGTATAGCTTTACCAGTTCCCTCTATAAACTACACTGACAAAAGCACTTTTTTTGCCAGTATAGCTGCATCTACACTAGGACTTTTGCCATTATAAAAATGTCAGATATTATATCCCTAACTGACATTACTTTACCAGCAAAAGTTTCTAGTGCAGACCTGCTCTAAGTTTGGGAGGCTTTCATCTATCCTTTCATTTCAAGCTATCCAATCCTATTTTCTATGCTCAAACTACCACTGTCTGCTAATCCTGTGGCAGCAAGTCCAGACAGCAAGACTCAGCTTCAGCAGTAAATGCCACTGACTCCTAGGGAGGATACAATCTTCTCTCATTTTTCTAGAGACCATGGATATTGCATCTCCCAAAGACTGACAAGGGAAGAGTGGAAGCTCACTTGGTGTGCCATGACAGGTTTCAGAGTAGCAGCTGTGTTAGTCTGTATCCGCAAAAAAAACAGGAGTACTTGTGGCCCTTAGAGACCAACGAATGTATTTCAGCATAAGCTTTTGTGGGCTACAGCCCATGCTTATTTTGAACTGTAAGCTCTTCAGGGCTGGGACTGTCTTCACTTGTATTACTGAGTTAAGATCAATTTGATCATGTCCTCTTGGGAATCTGAGATCTTGATCCTTTTCTAATGCAGAAAAATTATTTAGTTTAAAACCTGACCCCACATGTGGACTCCAGCAAGAGCAGCTGGGACTGCTACTTGATTGTTTTATTCTTTTTTCTTAGAGATCCCAGGGAGCAGTTTTGGGAGGGTGCTTTTCTGCTCTGAGGATGATCTCATGTGGGATCCCGCAGGTTTCTACTATGCACAGAGAGCTGAAAAGACGGCTAGCAAGGAGACATGGAATGGACAATACCCACTTTGCATTTTCATGTCATCCAACCCATAGCGTGATCAAGCATCTTTCTGTGTCTGACTGAGACTGGTGCATGAGGAGAGCAAGCTAGTTTACCTCAGTTTTATACCCTTGAGCTTTATGACCAGCTGGGGCAAGAAGCCAGGAGCTATAACAAAGACTAATCAGATTGTTTGTCCTCACTGGTTGTCACTCAAGGGTGCAATCAGTAGTCTTGTTATATTAACAGTTGCTTCTGGATAATTCCAACAGTGATGATCAAAACTGCTTTCCCCCCACCCCATCTTTTTCTGGTTAGAGTGTAACCATCTCTTGATGCAACCCTGCTACTGTAATCAATGCCTTTATCATCTCTAAATTAGATTATGATAGTGTGCTCTATTTAGGGCTACATCTTAAATGCATTTGGCAACAGCTAGCATAGAATGCAGCAGCTTACTTGCTAAGCAGCTTCTCCCTCCATGAACACACAAACACTGGCTATCAGCCTGGTTTCTGGGTCAAGTTCAAGATGCTGGTTTTGACCTAATAAGCCACAAATAGCATGGCACTTCTCTCTCCCCATGCAATATTGCTTCAGATATCATCAGCACAGGTGATCACGCTGGTGCTCCATCAGTTTTCTAAATGGAACTG